>NW_027069667.1:154105-245986 GCF_002906115.3 Quercus suber
AACTCGGATTAAAAACTTTTGGTTAAAAAGATCATTTTGGAATTTTGAAACGCACAATATAATAGATAAAATTTCTTTTTTAATAGTACTGTAGTTCTACTGGGTAGCTGTCCAGGAGCCAGAATGGAATCTAACAATTTGTTCTTTATTATCATCTTTTGTTACTTGTTTTAGGATTCCACCATAACCTATATCTGAAGCATCTGTCTCAACAATCTTAAAAGCATGGGGTGAAGGAATAACAATGCAAGGGAGTTGTTTAACATATTTTTTAATCTGTCGAACTATCATAGTATGTTTGTCTGTCCATGCAGGGGGGTTCTTTTCTAGCCTCTTATATAAGGGTCTACAAATTTTTCTTAGTCCTTGAAAATAATCTGAAACATAATTTAGGCTACCAAGAAATCTTTGTAACTGATTTTTATCTTTTATTTCATCTGGGAATTTATCTGCAAATTGAATGGCTCTATCAATGGGGCTTAAGGTTCCCTTATAAATATTATGTCCTAGAAATCGAATTTTATCTTGGAATAAGTTTATCTTAGTGGCTGAAACAACTAATCCATTGTGTTTAATTACTTTGACAAATATCTCTAGATGTTTCCAATGGTCATCAATTGATTTAGAAAAGATTAACACATCATCTATATAGACAATTGAGAATTCTGTAAAAGGTGTAAATATCTCATTCATTATATTTTGGAATTCACTTGGTGCATTTTTTAATCCAAAAGGCATAACATTCCATTCATAATGACCAAAAGGAACTGTAAAAGCAGTTTTATATCTGTCTCTCTCATCTATCTGAATCTGCCAAAATCCGCTTTTCATATCAAATTTAGAAAATATGGTTGCTTCATGAAGTCTGTCAAGCAAATCTTTCTTATTAGGAATAGGATATCTTATCCATTGTAATGCTGTATTTAGAGGTTTATAATTTATAACTACTCTTGGAACTCCTCATTCCAATTTTGCCTGTTTGTTAACATAAAAGGCAGCACAGCTCCAAGGAGACTTGCTTTTTCTGATTAAACCCTTATTTAAAAGATCTTCAATTTCTTTTTTATAGTGTTCTAATAATTCATTATTCATTTGTATTGTTCTAGCCTTAGTAGGTATCTGTCTTTCATTGAAGTCTTTTTCATAAGGTAATTGTACTATATGTCAATGCCTATGCCAAAAGGCGGTAGGGAGATTAGAACAAATTTTTGCCTTAATTTGCTGTCTGAATGATTTTATTTTATGATGTAGTATAGGGTCTGTTAATTGATCAGTAATTCTTTTGTATATTATTTCTGTCTTTAAAGATTCTAAATGTCTATTCTTTCTGTCAATTCATTTTCTATCAATTTCCTTTATTATGGAAATGTTATCAAGGGAATAGATTTCTTTCGAGATAGGTGGCAAGATGAATTTAAAAAAAATGTCTTTTCCTAGCACATTAGTTTTAATTCCTTCTTCTGTCGTTAAAAAGGGGTAAAGTAAAGCCATGAAGGGATTTCCTAGAATGATTTTAGAAGAAAGGTCTTTTATTAAAACAAAAATTGTTTCAAAGCATACTCCATCATTACATATGTGGACATTGGGTATTTTATAATTAATTATTAACTTTTCTCCATTAGCTTGGGTTAATCTTTCAGATGATTTTTCATAATACTTTAAAGGTACTACTCCTTCTTGTATACAGTTCATATCAGCACTTGAGTCTATTAAAGCAATTTTTGTCAAGTAAAATTCTTTATTAATTACTAAAGTAATTTCTTTATACCATTTTTGGAAGATTACTCTATCAATTAAGCTCAAGAAATTTTGTTTATTACCATTGTCTTTTTCTAATAAAGGTAGGGGTTTAGATAATTCTTTTAAATTTATTATTTCTGCAATATTCCCTTCATTTATATATATGTGATTATCTTCTTTAATATCTTTAATTTCTTGTTTGAGTATTTTCGCTTCTGTCATTAAATGTTGTAAGGTTACTGATTCTATTTCTTTGTTATCTTTTTTCTTTTCTATCTTTTCTTGCTTATATTTTTCTTTTTTGGCTTTTTCTTGTTTCCTACATTCTGTAACATGGTGTCCATATTTCTTACATCTAATACAGGTAATAGGTATGTCTATAGATTCTTTCAGACTTAGTAAATAGTCTTTTTTGTCTTGATTAGGTAGACTATCTATCAATTTCATTATTATGTCTTTTTGTTTTCTTTTTCTTTTATTAACTTTAAATGGGTTGGTTGATTTTAGTTCTTCCTTTTTCTTTACTCGATCTATCTCTTTTTGACTAATATTAAATATTTCCATTAATTTATCTATTGTATCTTTTTCAAATTCTAATTTGCTAATTTGTTTAGCAATTTTATTCTGTCTAGCACATTGTTTATTAGTATGTCCGTATTCTTTACATTTATGACAAATAATATGTTTAACATGTCTGTCAATTTTCTCATTATCTGATGACTCAGTAGTATTTAAAACTGCTATTTCTTTTTCTCTGTCTGTATCTAAGGGTAAATTCAAAATTTCTATCTTTTTATTTAATTCTGCCAAACTGCTATCTATCATAGATTTCTCAATTAATTTTAGTCTCTTGTCAATTACCTCTTTTAAACTATTATTATTATTAATTTTACATCTCTTGTTGACTACTTTTGCTTTTACTACACTATCACTATTTTCTTTTCTTTCATTATTAGTTTTCCTTCCTTTGTTGACTATTTCTCTATCTTTGGCTCTTTCTTGTTCTATTTCTTCTTCTACTTCTAACTTCCTACATAATGGTTTTTCAAGGGTACTATTTGTTTTTAGTTCTAGCATGTCCTTTATAACTTTCCCTACATCTTTTTTTGTCTTTAACTTTCTACTATCTTGTCTTTTAATTGCTTCTATCATCTCTTTTACCATTCCTTTTTTAAACATTTCTTTATCTTCTATACGTGTTGGTCTTTCCCAAGCATGGCCATCTTTTATGTTATCAATCTTTTGTCTTTCATTTTCTTCATACATAATTCCTTTACGATTATTTTCTTTCTTTAGTTCGTCCTTTTCTTTGTCTTTATATGTTATAGATATAGCTCTGTCAGTTGCTTTTGAATTATCTATTAAGCCATCTTTTGTATCATCTATCATATTTATTGATATCGAATTATCCTTTTGCCTATTATGCTAATTATCTGTCATAACTTTTGTTAAAGGTAATCTATGATGGGGTTCAAATTCTTTTTCTTTTTCTAAAGGTGAATTTAAAATTTTCATTTTTTCATAGAGTTCCAAAAAACTATCATTTTTTCTTTCTACTTTAGTGTATGTCGTAGATCTTTCATCATTTTCTATAGATTCTAATTTTTTATTAATTATGTCTAAGAAGCTATGTCTATTAGTCTGTCGGTTGATTTTATCTCCTGTTAATATACTCCAATTTTTTGCATTATTATTATAATTATAATTATATTCAGCCATATCACTGTCAGAATCAGAATCTGTTTCATAATCCATAATACTGTTTGACTAATTATTGTCTATATCTCTTATGCATCATAATCTATATCATCATAGTCCATGTTTCAAATTAGTGTGTGCCTAGCCTAAGTGTGAACAAGCAAACAGATTATAAGCTGATAAATGTATTTATTCTCTTTCTAAGCAATTAATAATTATTGGCGGAACTTTATTACTAACCACTGATATCCTTGCTATCGGGAACACCTCCTCGGGAAACTCCATTGTGGACCACCCAAACAACGCCAGTTCGTCGGCTAACAAAACGGGCTGACCAACGCGAATGCTATGGTTTGCCAACGAGTGCAAGGCTGACCAACTCTATCAAGGAGCAAGTAGTGGTTATACTGTAATATGAGTTCCTAGTAACTTCTTAATTGCAAAAAAATAAAACTCATACACCTATTGTAACTCATATTACAGTAGTGGCTATACTGTAATATGAGTTCCTAGTAACTCATACACAAATTACAAACTATAGTTTTTCACCCAGACAAAGGAAACAAATATGAGGAACTACTGCAAAAATGGAAGTCGTAGTGTGTTGAATTCCTAAGGAATAATTCTAGAATCTATTTAAAATAAAGAAAATCTCAATTTATTGGAAGCAAAGTGTTATTTTTGTTTTACAATACAAAAGCCTATTTTTAAGCTCAAAAAAAAAAATTTCTATGTAAATATATTGTCATTACTAAGTGAAGAGGAGAAAATAAGCTGACGGATCCAAGCAATGTTGATGGATGGGCCCATTAGGTGCAAGACTCGGTGAGGACGGATTTGTTGGCCACGTGTCAGACAGAATCCCTATATGGGAATACTTGCGGCACACCTCCTAAATTCTAGGGGTGATTAGAGTCCTAGCGCAATTAGGGTTCTAGAAGCTGCGTGCATTGATGGAGATCTTCATTATAAGGAATATGACTTGTCCATCACGTTTGGGACTCCTCAAGAGGATTTCTACAAGGAAAGACTTCGACTCCAAGTAAAAAAGGTCAACTTTCGACTACTCTAAAAGCCCCAATACCCTCATAAATCGAGGTACGCATAATTAACCCCTCTCTAGCACTCTAAAGTTGAAAAGGGTTTTAACTTAACCTTCGGAGGGTATTTGGCCGGCACCACACCGGTGCTCTCTGCGTAGGTCTTTCCCCTTTCTTGTGTTGTGCAGGTTGCATTCTGGGCGTGTGAGTACGTGCGGCTCACTGGTGATTTTTTCGACTTCATTGGTTGGCGCCGTCTATGGGGAATTGCAGTTGAGATTCGTAAGCCATATTAACGTTTCCTAGACAAAAGGGTTGCATGGTACTCACTCGTTCAATGGCAACCACCAACGACATTCAGGAAGAGGAACCACACACGACTGCCCTCGAGAGACAAGTTCAAACTCTCGTTGCTGCCGTAGAACGCCTCACCAAACAAAATCACGACTTGGAAGAACAGCTGCACCAGAAGAACGCAGCACCGAATGACCAGCAAGGAGATCAAGGGACTAGCGCGGAAAGAAAAAACCAGGAGAAACCTGAGGGCAGCCACGCCCCAAGCAGACTGGAGAGGCAAAATTTGAACATGCCATCCCTCACGGATGCTTGCATGGAGGGATGCATGTCCAAGGAATGGACGGACACCCAAAAAAAAAAAAAAAAAAAAAAAAAGAAAAAAAAAGAAAAGAAAGTGGACAGATGCATGTCCATGACCAAAAAAAAAAAAAGAAAAAAAAAAAGAAAGAAAGTGGACGGATGCATGTCCATGACCCAAAAAAAAAAAAGGGAAAGAAAGTGGACGGATGCATGTCCATGGAAAAAAAAAAGAGGACGGATGTAGGTCCATGAACAAAGGTGTACGGACACACACAAAATTTGATGATGAAGTAACACTCAGTCACATCGGCAAGTCCATGACTCAAAGTGGACAAATAAAATACCTTGAGAATGGGACGCTAATAAAGGACTACAATGCGTCCTGAAGGTTGAAAGTTCCATCACGCGTCTCGGGGGCAAGGTATCAATGGCCTACCATGCAGAAGGATGCTCAATCCTACGTATAAGCATAAGACAAATGCCAATGCTATAGCAAGACCTCAAGGCTAAACACTACAAAAAGAAGCCGACGGATACCTAATCCTCATCCCAATGGGATGGATCGACAACCAAGGATACTGATAGGTGCCTTGGTAAAAATTCCAAGTCTTCCTACCTACGGGTGGAAGGACGAACCAAGTCACCCACGAATGCCTTGGTGAAAATTCTAAGTCTTCCTACCTACGGGTGGAAGAACGGACCAAGTCACTCACAAGTGCCTTGGTACAAAATTTAAGTCCTTCTACCTACGGGTGGAAGGACGGACCAAGTCACTCACAAGTGCCTTGGTACAAAATTCAAGTCCTACTACCACCTACGGGTGGAAGGACCGACCAAGTCACTCACAAGTGCCTTGGTACAAAATTCAAGTCCTACTACCTACAAGTGGAAGGACCGACCAAGTCACTCACAAGTGCCTTGGTACAAATTTAAGTCCTTCTACCTATGGGTGGAAGGATGGACCAAGTCATTCAAGTGCCTTGGTACAAAATTTAAGTCCTTCTACCTACGGGTGGAAGGACGGACCAAGTCACTCAAGTGCCTTGGTACAAAATTTAAATCTTACTACCTACGGGTGGAAGGATGGACCAAGTCCTACTACCAATGGGTAGATGGACGGACCAAATCACTCACAAGTGCCTTGGTACAAATTTTAAGTCCTACTACCTACGGGTGGAAGGACGAACTAAGTCACCCGCGAATGCCTTGGTGAAAATTCTAAGTCTTCTTACCTACGGAAGGACAGTTGGACCATGTCACCCAAAAGTGCCTTGGTCAAAATTTAGGTCCCCTACGCTAGAAATAATTTCGAGCTAGCCTGTCAAAGATTGACAAGTCTCTCAAGATCCAAATCGAACCGTCACCCCACGGGTCCTTTTACTCCGAGATCACGGACCCATAGGGTGAAGGGGGCAACTGAAGAGGAGAAAATAAGCTAACGGATCCAAGCAATGTTGATGGATGGGCCCATTAGGTGCAAGACTCGGTGAGGACGGATTTGTTGGCCACGTGTCAGACAGAATCCCTATATGGGAATACTTGCGGCACACCTCCTAAATTCTAGGGGTGATCAGAGTCCTAGCGCAATTAGGGTTCTAGAAGCTGCGTGCATCAATGGAGATCTTCTTTATAAGGAATATGACTTGTCCATCACGTTTGGGACTCCTCAAGAGGATTTCTACAAGGAAAGACTTCGACTCCAAGTAAAAAAGGTCAACTTTCGACTACTATAAAAGCCCCAATACCCTCACAAATCGAGGTACGCATAATTAACCCATCTCTAGCACTCTAAAGTTGAAAAGGGTTTTAACTTAACCTTCGGAGGGTATTTGGCTGGCACCACACCGGTGCTCTCTGCGTAGGTCTTTCCCCTTTTTTGTGTTGTGCAGGTTGCATTCTGGGCGTGTGAGTACGTGCGGCTCACTGGTGATTTTTTCGACTTCATCACTAAGAAAGCCTTAAAAGCTCTTAAAATCAAGCAAAATAAAATTCTAAATCCTAAAATTATGAAAATTACAAAAAAAAAAAAATAACAAACAATAAAAATTCACCCATATACTTTGTCTTGCATAATACTCCACTCGAATAAAACTCGATCTCAGAGTTTTCATTTGGAAATTGAGATATTTCATTTCTAATAAAAAGTTATTTAGAATACTTGATTGTCTTTTAAATTGTTTAAATTATTTAAAATATATGAATTTATTTTTCTTATAATTTTAAGTTCATTAAAATTGCAGGAAAATAAAAATTTTATTACCTTCTTCTTTATTCTCAACCATGAAGAAATTGTATGGGGTGATTGTAGTAAGTTTTCTTCTAGGCTTTTCCCTTCACATTTTGAAATTGTTGTGAAAATCAATTTATGCAATATTATAGAAGAGAGGAGAGAAATCAACATGGATAATTTACATGATTCAACAATATGCTTTCCATCCACAAGAGTAAGCGACTATCATTTTACTATATGACAAAATTTAGGTTATATATAGTAAAACTCACAATGGTTTGGCATTATTGCAACTTAAAAATTTTCAGGGATCTTTTGAGTAAGTAAAATAATCTTCAAGATTTAAAATTCAATTTATAAAGTCTTCTTTATTACTGTATATATTATGCTATCAGCAAAGCATAAAATATAATTAAAATTGAGAATTTTTTAGTTAATAGGTCGATCACGAGCATAATCTCTCTCTCTCCACTATTTTCATGATCTTGTCTAGCATTAAATGTGAATCTTCTAGCCACGGTTTAATTTTATTAACATCGCCAAATAAAATTATTGTTTTCGTCATTGTCTTTTGTCATATCAAGATTCTTTGATACCAATTAACTTATAACACTATAACGACTTCTTAAAAAAAAAATAATAATAATAATAACAGCGTATATAACAAAAGCATGGAGGCCTACCCCTAATTGATCATATAACATAAACATTCAAATCAACTAATTAATAGTCCACAGGCAGGATTAAAAAAAAAGCAATGAATAGCCTAAATCCAAGTTAATCAATAGGGTAAAAAAGAAAAAAAAAGATGAAAATATATGAAAAAAAGAGAGCTTAACTCAATTTATTCCTCCTTCCCTACACTTTCTCTTTTCCTTTAAAAAAGAGAAAGTTAAAAGCATTTCTTGGTAAAAAAAAAAAAAAAAAAAACAGATAAAGTACTTTTTCTTTAATATATGACATATATCCCTTTATTTTCACTACTTAATCATCTGAGTTTTCTTTGCTATTCTCGTTTATTGATTCATTGCTTTCCCATCCACAATTTGGCGATTTCTAATTTAAACTTCTCTCAAGCTAACGATTTTTAATCGAATCCAATTGTGGCATTTCTTCTCATTTAAATGAGAGGCGCATGATTTGCTAGAGATTTTTCTGCTGTCTATAAAAAGAAAAAGAAAAACGATAGTCGACCTAGGAAATGGTGGCCAAATTTGGTAATGAGTAAATTGCATTTGAATTTTGTGTCAATTTGGGTTCAGCTTCATGGATTACCATTAGAATATCATTATCCAGAGTTAGTAGAAAGAATGGGCCAAATGATTGGGTCCTTTGAGAAAATTGATTGGGAAGATAGTCTACCTAGCAATATCAAGTTTATGTAGACATGGCAAAACGGGCGGTTCGGGTCGGGTCAATCAAGTCGCGGGTCAAAACGGGTCATTTTTAAACAGGTCAATCGAGTTGCGGGTTGAGTCGGGTTGCGGGACGGGTCAAGTTGACCCATATTTTTCAAACAAGTTTTTTTTTTTTTTTTTGGGAAATAAGTGCAATTTGTTAATTGTTTTTGAGTTCCTTAACTGTGATTAGATTCTCACTGGTAATATTGTTACCACTTACCAATTACCACTAAACACATGATACCCAAATTTGGTGCAACTCTTGTTCCAGCTTTCTAGAAGGTAATCTTGGTATAATTTTCGATCTGTTTAAAGTAGGAAGAGAAAATGAAAGTGGCAAGTAAAAAATGACAAACTATAATAGAGTACATAACATATTAAGTGAAGAAGAATAAGTAAATATTTTATAAGAATTACACCTCAATCTCAATCTACTCAACATTGGTAGATGTGACAAAACGGGCGGGTCGGGTCGGGTCAATCGGGTCACGGGTCAAAACGGGTCATTTTTAAGCGGGTCAAACGAGTTACAGGTCAAACGGGTTGCAGGTCAAACGAGTCAAGTCAGAAAATTTTAACCCGTTTTGCCATGTCTAGGTTTATGAGGGTAAAAGTGAGATTGAATCCATGGATGCTTGTTGTTTTAGGGTTTATGCTCCATCTGGATGATGGTACTCGGACTTGGGTTCAATGTAGATAAGAGAGAGTGCATAAACTCTGTACTAAATGTGGATTCATTGGACACACTAGAAGTTAGTGTAATGAGAGTATGGATGAAGTGGAGCATATGCTTATTCATCAGAGGCAGAGGTTTCAAAGGTTATATTAGGTTCCTTATGCTTTTGATTCACTAGAACCCCAATTTCATAATGAATTGAGAGCTTATTTTAATAAGAAAAGACGTTGGACTACAAGAGCAAGATATGGGAATATGGATGTTGATAATCCCTCACAGAATCATCCTTCACATGCTACTATTGACCTTTGAACCACCTTTGGCCCCTAATCAGAGTAATTCTACTGTCCCCACACCATAACCCTCATCTCTCCATCAAGACATTGTGCATGCATCACTCCATACAACCATTCTCTCTTTGTCTATCAACAGAGGTAATGTCCCACCAACTCTTGCAAATTCCCCAATTTCATCTTCTAAAGACCCACATAGTCCAAACCCGAACCAAAACTTGCATGCAGACCCTCCTTTGGAACCTAACCTGATACCTAATTCAAACATCAACATGCATGCAACCCAGGAACTTCAAAATAATAATTCATTGCATGAGATGTGGGTCAATGGTTTAGGCCCGGTTATGATGAAAGGGGTATTAAGGGAGGCCACAGGGTCTTCTTTAGCAACTGAGAGTGATTCTGAGATGGTTGTGATGTTTAACTTAGATAGACTCAATGATGATCATCCTAAATGGCTACGTGGGAATGCATGGGAGCGGGGTCAAATCCTAGAGTCTACTGATGAACTTATTAATTCCTTGGTTAATGGTGCAGATAGGGATAGATTACAGACTGTACTTGGAAGTGTGAGACATGGGCCTTCTATTAATTTTGCTAGTGGCTCGGCCTAATATCAAAGTCCAATTCAGAACATGCATAGCCTTCAAGCTATAGCTAACTTGGTCCAATCAGTCAGCCTTGATACGGGGCTAGATGCTATTAGGACCTCAGATGCATCAGACACAGTGTCCAGTTACTCTTCTTCTATGTCAGCTAAGACTGATCCTAGCTTTTTGGGCTGTCTCCAGCGTGATCTGGAGCTGAGAGTCAAGTGTAGTCCTTCAAAGAAGAGAATTGGCACTGAGCTTGGCAGGATTGGAAGGAACATTAGGCAGCAGCTGTTATGTGGATCTTTCACCAATGAAGGTACCATTTACTCTCATCTCAATCAGAATTGTTCATATATTTCTTGTTAAATTAAGAATGTTGAGATATTCCCATGTAATCCAAAGGGCTGTTGGTCAGCTTCCCTAACAACAATGAGGATCATGGGCTGGAATTATAGGGGTTTGGGCAATCCTCTACAGTTCTACAGTGCAAGAAAAAAGCCTTTGAATTAAAACCTGATTTTTTGTTCCTCATGAAGACTCGTCTAGTTAGTGGTAAAGGGAAGGAACTATGGGGAAAATGTGGTTTCTTTGAGCGGTGGGAGATTCCTAGGGTGGGTCTGAGTGGTGGACATATTCTAGCTTGGTTACCCAAACAAGACCTGCGGGTTGTGTTTGATTCAAAAAACCTTATACATATTAATTTGTTGGATGATAGAGGCATCCCTTTCTCCATCACTTTTGTCTATGGACATCCTGATCATTCCAAGAGAGGGATGGTGTGGCAGTAATTAAAATCGTTACAACAATGGGCGCATTCTAGTTGGCTTTGTATAGGGGATTTCAACCAAATTCTTAACAAAGAAGAAAAACTCTCTTTTAAACCTGGGAGCATTCCTAGAGTTGAGGAATTTTAGCAAGATCTTAGGGACTTGCAATTATGTGATTTGAGTGCCTCAAGTCAGAGATTTACATGGATGAACAAAAAAGAGGAAGAAGATTTTGTCATGGAAAGGTTGGATAGAGCTTTTGGGAGTATGGAGTGGGTAAATCAGTATCGTTTCTATTCTCTTAAAAATCTTCCAATACTTCGATCTGATCATGGTCCAATTCTTCCAGACCTTGAAGTTCAAACTCCCTTTAGGAAGAGGCCTTTTAGATTTGAATTAATGTGGTTAACCTATGAGGATGGCAAAGAGATGGTGCATCATGCTTGGGATTTACATTCCATAGGGTCCAGAGCTACTCAATTGAGGAATAAATTCATTAATGTTAAGCAAAAGGCCCTAGAATGGAATAAAAAAGTTTTTGGCAAAGTGGAATTGAAAATAAGATGAAACAAAGTCAATTGCAACAATTATAGGACTCCATTATAACTAGTGAAGATGTAAGGAGGGAGAGAGACCATAGAAAGGAACTGGAGGAACTTTTGGATAGGGAGGAGTTGATATGGGCATAAAAAGCTAGAACAAATTGGTTTCTACATAGGGATAGGAATAAAAGATACTTACAAACTGTAGTTAGACAAAGGAGGTCTAGGAATAGAATACTTCAAATTAAGGATGACCATGGGCACTCTACTGACAATCATGAGAAAATTGAACAAATCTTTCTTGATTCCTTCAAAAGAAGTTACAGTTACAATTCTAATTTAACTGTGGAGAGTATAATACAGGAAATATATGGGCTCCTTGTCCCTTCCCTCACTGATCAATAGGTGCATTCACTCAACAAGGGTATATCCAACAAAGAGATTGAAGAGGCAGTCTTTCAGATGGGACCTCACAAGGCCCCTGGGCCTGATGGCATCCCTATTTTTTTCTTTCAGAAATTCTGGAACATTGTCAAAATTGATGTGTGTAATATTGTTCAAGCCTTCTTCCACTATGGTTCCCTACTTAAGGCTTTTAATCACACTTTCATTACTCTCATCCCAAAACTTCTTAATCCTGAAGAAGTATTCCATTTTAGGCCTATTAGTCTGTGTAATATGTTTTACAAAATTATTTCAAAGGTTCTTGTCAATAGATTGAAGCCTATTATAGATAGTATCATTACACCTTATCAAAATGCCTTCATAAAGGGTCGAAATATCATTGATAACATTCTGTTGGCCCATGAAATTATTGATGTGATTAGGAAAAAGAGGGGGAAGAGGGATAGCTATGGGGTTTTGAAAATTGACATGTCTAAAGCCTATGATAGGGCTAACTAGAATTTTTGAAGGCTGTTCTAATTGTTATGAGGTTTGATCCTAAGTGGATTAAGTGGATTATAGAGTGTGTTACATCAGTTGAATATACCTTGTTGATAAATGGAAGTATGACTGGGTCTTTTAAACCATCTCAAGGTCTGCGACAAGGAGATCCTTTGTCTCCATATCTGTTTCTCATGTGTGCAAATATTCTATCCATTTCTTTAACCCATGCTGAGGTCCTTAAGAAAATTAGAGTTATCAAAGTTGGTAGAAATGACTTGTCTTTCTCTCACTTATTGTTTGCTGATGACTCTTTGCTGTTTTTTAGGAAAGATAAAAATTCAGTTCAAAATCTCCAAATCATCCTTGAATGGTATTGTTTCATCTTTGGTCAATCTATTAATTTGGCTAAGTCTGATGTGTTCTGCTCACCAAACATGCCTATGAAGGAGCAGTTAGGACTTGCTAATACTCTCAAGGTCAATTTAGTTCAACAACCCAGCAAATATCTTGGTGTCCATTTCAAATTGAGAGGTAATAGGATTGCTGACTTTCAATTCCTTATTGACAAACTGCAAGCAAAATTATAAGGTTGAAAAATGAAACTTTTTTCTCAAGCTGGTAGAACAACCTTATTTGTTTCTGTTCTTCGATCTTTGCCTTTATATTCCTTTGCTTGCTTTAAAGTTCTAGATGTTGTTTGTAGTAAAATGGACTTTATTATTCGTGCATTCTGGTGGGGTCATGAGAATGGAGAAAAGAAATTGCACCTTATTAATTGGGATAGGATTAGTTGGCCTAAGAATATGGGTGGTTTGGGGCTTAAGAAATTCAAGTACATGAACCAAGCTATGCTAAACAAGCAATATTGGAGGTTATGTCAGAATCCTAACTCTCTCCTAGCTAAAATTGTTAAGACTAGATATTTTCCTACTTTTTCTATTCAGGAGTATAGGGCAAAACCCCATCACTCATGGGTTTGGAGAAATATCATCAATGCTTAACACCCTTTTATGAGAGAAGGAAAATGGAGGGTTGGGAATGGGTATAATATCCCATTAAACCATAAGGATTGGTTCCCTATACAAATTTGAGTGTACACCAGCCTCACCTCCCTACAGGCATTGTGGGAGATTTGATAGATCATGGTACTAGAACTTGGAAGGCTGATTTGGTTAGAAGATTATACCCCTTTCATCAGGCTTCAACAATCCTTCAAATCCATATTTCCAAGACGAATTCTATGCTGGATAAACTTTGTTGGAAATTCTCAAACAATGGGGAGTATCTAGTGCACAAAGCCTTTGACATTTTAAGCAGGAAGGAGGCTTGCCAAGCTAGATTTTTTCAAGCTCACTCGGGTTGGTGGAGGTCCCTTTGGAAAATAAAGGTTCCTTTGAAAATTAGTAATTTTGTTTGGAAACTCTTGAACAACTGTCTGCCAACTTTTCTTAATCTTCATATTAGGGGTATCTCCACTGGAAATCTATGCCCAATGTGTAATGAGGAGGAGGAAAGTCTAACCCATCTCTTCCTTCTTTGTCCATTCACAAGGGCTTGTTGGCATGGAACTACTCTTGCCATCCATACCTCTGACCTTAACAACTTGTTTGTTCAACTTTGGCTGAAACAACTCATCTCAAGACATGATTTGAGGGATTTGGACTCAATGTATTATCTACAGGATGTATTTATCACTCTATGGACTATTTGGAACTATCAGAACAAAGTGGTGAATCGTGGAATTATCCCTAACCCAATGGACGTTATCCTAAATGCTCAAAATTTCTCTTGCAAGTATAAGGACTCTCTCTCAAGCAATCAGATATCGAGAAGAAAAGAAGGCGGATGCTCCAACACAAGGCAGCAGCCTGCAACAGGGTACTGGCACTTAATCATCAAAATTGCAGCAGCTAGAAGTAGGAGACATTGTAGATATGGTATTGTATATGAAGCTCTAACTTTGCAGGGAGATAAAGTGTTTTTTGGAGTCGCAAGTGCCACTACTAGAACTTCCACTGGAGCACATTTGGAGGCTGCGATTGAAGCTGGATTGGCAGCCAAAGAGCAAGGTTTTCAAAATATTCTGTTTATCAGTGATAGCAAAGGGATTATGCAGACCATCAAGAAGAAATGTGCCACGGATTGGATGGACAACACTAGGCTTGCAGACTCCTGCTTCCTAAACCAAAATGGCTTGCATTGTGATGTTCTTTGGGTTCCTCATGTAATTGTAAAAGATATTTGGTCTATAGCTAAAGTGGCAACACACTTGCCACTTCACTCTTGCTATCGTTTTCCAGTTGGTTTTGAACCTTTGTAACTGCACCTTTGTATTATATTTCTCCCTTCAATGGTATGGAAAAGAAATATTGACTGTTAAAAGAGCATTTAAACTCAACCTCTTTTTTTTTTTAATAGCTAAATTAATATTGATGTGCTTTCCAATGAAGTGTAATATTTTTATGTTTTAATCAAGTTTAATAAAAAGACAAAGGAGAAATATTATCACCGTTCCCCAACCACATTCTTAAGAAATATTGTCCTTCAAGAGGCCCTTGCTCCTCGTTTGGACTTTTGATGAATACCAAAGGTTTTTGTTTTCGTTTTTTTTTTTGTTTTGAGAATCTGAAGAATGCCAAAGGTTAATTTGGCCAAATGAGGACACGTTTCATAAGCTTTTTTTTTTTTTTTTTTTTGTCACGTCATGACGCAAGAGGTATTAATTAGAACTTAGAAGGCTTACCTTTTGGGGAAGAATTTTGTTCAATGTACTAGAATATTGGACGTGTACATAAACAACATGCAGTCATTTGTATATGTGTTTGATCCAGTGTTTTAAAAACAAAGTACACATAAGTGGCGGCTTCAGAAATTTTTTTTAAAGTGTCTCTTTAAAAAACATAAATTATATAATTTAACAAGAAGAGAATTCATATATTGACAACAATAAAAAAAAAAATACAAATACATAAAGTTTACAATTGCTTTCTACGAATTTTTATATTTTGAAATCGGTGTATAATAGTTTCATTATCAATGCTACAAGCTACATCTCTTTCAATGTAGAATAAATTATGAAGTAAAATTTAATTTTATTAGCATAAAAAAACTGAAGGTGTTCCCAAAATTATTTTGAAGGGTAGACAAGTAAACTTTTTTAAATTATTATATATATATATATATATATTATAAATTGTGTCCAGGCTTATGGTGGCGCCGCCCTGGACACAATTCAAAGTTTCAAACTATTTCCTTTTTTTGACTTACTTTCTTTTAGAGGCAGAAACGATAATACATGCAACTAATTATAAATTGTAGTTGGAAAATTCTTTTAAATTTTTTTCCATTTTTTTTATGTCCAAAATTGTCCTCACCAAGTTCGGGTTGGATAACTGGATGAGTCCATTCTTTTTTTTTTTTTTTTTTTTTGGAGAAGATGACTCCATTCTAGATGTAGGAAACAAATAATTTCGTTTTTTACTAGAAAAATGTTAAGAACACAGAAGAAGAGAAGATTAGGATTAGAAGTAAAATGCAAGACTTTTAGCATAATTTGGATATTTATAAGTTTGATTGTAATTCTCTAGAGTTTTTTAAGATAACTCTTAACTATTTATTATAAATGAGTTAGTTAGATTTTTGTTTGTTTGTTAGATGTTTAGAAATTATTATTATTGATGAAGCTGAAAATGTGCCTCGTTAGTATGTTCCTCGTCAGAACGATGGACGACTTCCGGGACCTGTTGTCTACACAAGAAGAAAGCAAAAAGGGTACCTTCGCCAGCGTGAGGCCAGTTGGGAATACTCCGATGCTTAAGTCAGATTACACAATCCCAAACTTAACTTGCTCACAGTTCACTTTTTTCTGGTATTTTTTTTCTGTTACCTTTTTCTTCGCACCGAGCTCACCTTTTATATCCTTCCCCGGGTCGGTGCAGTTATGTTCGTTAAATGCTGGGTTGAGCGTTTCTCTCCTAACCGTTGCATTTAATGGGCAATGATAGCCTCAGTTATGGAGTAACGAACGACAGTTGCGCTGCTCCTGTTCTTGTAACTACCCCTGACATAATTATGGAAGGCTAGCTGTCCAGCGAGTGTTCAGCTGTGCTATTAATGCACATATTAGCATATTCTTTGCTAATTGTGATGACAGGGTCTTGCCCCTATGTTCGTCTCTAAAAGGACGCAGAATAGATTATTATCTTCATTGACAATCAATCGTAGGTATCCGCCAGTTGCCCCCCATTCCGTAATCGTCATGAGTTTGGATGATATTCGGAATGTAATTGGACGCGACGATTTAGTTTTCTGCAATTTCCAATGTCAATCATCCCGGTTTAAATGTGAAGCGACTGCCCCTTTGGGAAATGGGCACGTGTTGATTCTTGGTTGGAGGTGTGTGCGAATTTTCATCGTTTTTGGCGCGCTTTAATTTTGGGTTTTCTTTTTAGAGGAAACCGTTCCCCTACCCTCCTCCTATTTTGCTTGCCTCTTGAAGCGCCAAGTGATTTTCACCTTTAGAAATCCTTGTAAGGTTTCTTTACTTTTGCTTTAATGGTTGGTTTTGAGCATCTTAGTTAAGAGTTCCTTTCGGTCTCTTTTTTCTTTGCCAGGTTGGAAGTTTTTCTTGAGCATTCTTCTAGTCAACGTCCTCCATTAGGTCTGTTTGTGTCTTGTGACTCTGCTATTAGGCCTGTTTTGTTCACTCTCTATCCTTTAATCCACCAGTCTTTAGTTAGGTATCACTTAGAGATGGATTTGAGACTGGGTTGTCTTCTAACGCTGAGTCTCTTAATCAAGTGATTGATATAGCAGTTTCTAAGCTACCTTCATCTTCTTCTTCTCGTCCCTTACATGCCCTTTTTGAGTCTTGTTACTTGAAGGCGAGTCATTTGAAGGGTTTTAGGAAGATGTTTCAGTTTCCCAAAAGCACTTCTGTCAGGTTGCCTCGTCTGGGTGAGAAAGCTTGCAACTTTGCTCACGTGGAGGTTTGTTTTTATAAGGCTCAGTTTTTGTGTGGCCTTCGATTCCCAGTTCACTCGTTCATTTTGCACCTTTTGAATGCCCTTCAGATTGTCCCTGGTCAGCTCGTCCCTAATGCTTGGAGGACGGTAATAAGCTGTATGGTCATCTGGGTATCTGCCTGTGATGGAGAAATGATTACAGTAAATGAGTTTTTGTTTTTGTACCATTTAAAGTCATCTACTCATTATGGGTATTTTGAGTTTCTACCATGGGATAGGAAATCCAGAATAGTGAGGGATTTCCCTTCGTCCTTCTGTGATTAGAAATCACGGTACTTTTTCATCTCTGGATCTGGTTGGGAAACCTTATCTGACGATTTATGGGGGGAAGTCCCAAGATTGCTCCGAAAATGGGAGGTTCCAGCGCTTGGTGCGTATTCTTGTGATCTCCTTCTGCCCTTTTCCATGCCTTGAATGCTTATCTGACACGGTTTATGTTTTGGTCTGCAAATCTTGATCGTCCTGATCTCGAAGACCAATATTGTCACCAAGTTTGAGCTGCTCTTGCTTATGCCCATGAAATAGAGGATTTTGACGATCTACTCGATCCTCGTCACTTATATGATTGTTGTTTAGCTCTTGAGCCGTCACAATATGTTCTAGAAAAAATTCGTCGAGAAGAGAAAAGTAAGTTCGTCTGTCAACTACTTCATTTCTTCTGACTTCATCTGTTGTCTAATCGGGAGTGACTTCTTTCCATATTGTCTTTCTCTTTTAGCAGAAATGGCAACTCGATACAGCAAAGACAAATATGCTCGCATTAAGAACTTGAAGAATGAACCTCTAGCCAACCTGACTTCGGGCTCAAAGAAGAGGAAGTTGGGTGATGAAAAGGCTGAAGTTTCTTTTCCAAATCCTTCCGTTCATGTTACTCCTCCCTCTCCAACTCTCTCTTTGGAAGTGATTGCTGCCATTCCCTCGGTGACTTGTGCCAGGGGCAAGAGCAAAATTGGGATGAGTGTATGGGACGATCCTGCCACAGCCTTAGGCCATGCGCATAATGTCATCACAAGTGACAAGCTGAAGAGTTTGTCGTCCGTTCCTTCGCACGAGCTTGTCAGTCGACATATTCATAAATTGGTGCAGGTATGTCACCTCGATCTCCTTGTCTTACTTATTTGCTGTGGAATGTGTACGACTTTCTTTTCCCTCTTTTTAGGTACTTGGAGATTCTTTGCGCATCACGACAGACTATTTAAATGTGGAGGAGAAGGTTGTGATGGCCTCATCAATAGCAGAATCTGTTGAGGCTGAATGTTCTCAGCTGAAGAAAGATCTGATTGTTGCGATGAACGAAAGGAACGAAGCTAATTAGAAAGTAAAGGAGCTCACTGAATCCTTGCGTGTGGAGAAGGCTCTCGCCATTCAAAAAGCTGAGGAGATCCAAGCTGCCTTGCTGAAGACTGATGAGAAAAGGGAGAAAGTTATTCAAAAATTCAAGCAATCAAAAGAATTCTCAGACCTTCAATTCTTGCAATACTTCAAGGGATTTGAACTTTTACGTTGTTGGACCATGAAGCATCACAGCTCGGCTATGAATTTTTCTAGTCTGGACTTTGAGAAAATTGACACTGAAGTCCTGGAAGAAGAAGTGAAGGAATTGGAGGAAGCTGAATCTGGTGTGTCGGAGAAGGATAAAGCGGCTGAAGAAAGGGAGGAAGACGGAGCGGTTGGAGACAAGGTTGCTGACGAACCTCCAACTCTTCCTTTATAACTGTCTATTTTGAAAACAATATATTTTCCCCTTCTATGTTTGGGGGTTCTTTTGCTAACAAATACTGGTTACCTCCTGTTTTGAGGTAGTTATTTCTTTTTGGAAGTGACGGGTTTCTCCTTGGTTTTAGGGCCGTCTATTAAACTACTTATTACTTTATCTATGCCATCACATGTTATTGCTTCTCTTGCTAAATCTTTTGTTCTTGCAACCTTTTTGATACCAGTTGAAGTCTAAATCTTTTATCCCGTGATTGTACTTATGAACTTTATTGCTATATTGGGATTTTTTACCTCGTCAGGGGTTTTTAACCTTGCGGCTTAAACTTTAAGTTTTCACAACTTAGGTCCGGATTTTAATCTCGTCATTATTACTGAGGGGATTTCTATCCTTGTGATTTAAACTTAGAGTTTTTACCGCTTGGATTTCTAACCTTATCATTAATTCTGACGAAGTTTCTTTAACCTTGTGATTTAAACTTAGAGTTTTCATCACTTAAGCTTGGATTTTAATCTCGTCATTCTTATCGACGGGATTTTCATCCTTGTGATTTAAACTTATAGTTTTTATCACTTAAGTTTGGATTTTAATATCATCATTATTATTGACGGGATTTTTATCCTTGTGATTTAACCTTATAGTTTTTATCACTTAAGTTTGGATTTTAACCTCCTCATTATTATTGACGGGATTTTTATCCTTGTGATTTAAACTTATAGTTTTTATCACTTAAGTTTGGATCTTAATCTCGTCATTCCTATTGATGGGATTTTTATCCTTGTGATTTAAACTTATAGTTTTTATCACTTAAGTTTGGATTTTAATCTCGTCATTCTTATTGACGGGATTTTTATCCTTTCTCCCTCTTTTCGGTTTAAAGGAAGTTGTTTGCCTTGAGGTGTTTGTCATGATATACAATGAAAGTAATTTTGAAAACATCTGGTCTGTTTTATTCGTCCTTGCTCACAGAGATGAGTTACAAGGACATAAACTTATGGAAACACAAAAGTGCTACATGTAAAGTACTGAATAGTAAATTAATATTGAATAGAAAATAAAAAGAGTGCATAATGAAAAATTAATTTCTCGCTTATCTGTATGTAAATAAACAAGATGTCTCAAATCCCGAAACTTATTAAGGCTGAATCTTTGTTCTCCACTGATGATACTTTTTGAGATGTTCTGCATTCCATGGACGAGGCAAAGGCTTCCCTTTCTCGTCTTCTAGGTAGTAACTACCCCTTCTTGAGTAACGGACGACCTTGTACGAGCCTTCCCAGTTAGGGCCTAGCTTTCTGTCGTTTGGATCTTTGGAGGCTTGCGAAACCTTCGGTAGGACCATGTTTCTCGGGTTGAACCGCTTCAGCTTAACTCTTTGGTTGTAGTACTTCATCATCCTCTCTTGATACAGTGTCATCCTCTATGAAGCATCATCTCTGACTTCAGGTAAACAATCCAAGGCTAGCTTGAGGCCTTCGTCATTTCTTTGCTCGTCATACCAAGCTTTTCAAATGCTTGATATTCCAATCTCCATAGGGATCACCGCTTCAATTCCAAAAGTCATCTTGAAAGGAGTTTCGCCCGTCAAGATCCTTGCCATTGTTCTGTATGCCCACAAAACTGCTAGGAGCTTGTCAGGCCATGCCCCCTTTGCCCCCTCAAGTCGAGTTTTGATCAGTTTAAACAAGGTCCGATTTGTAACCTCTGTCTGACCATTGGCCTGTGGATGACCAGGTGAGGAGTAATGGTTCTTTATCCCTAACTCTCTGCAGAATCTCTGATTTTTCTGTTGTCAAATTGTCGTCCGTTGTCAGAGAGATAATGCGGGGGATTCCAAATCGACAGACAATATTCTTCCATACGAAGTGTTGTATCTTCGCCTCTGTTATAACTGCCAGAGGTTCTGCTTCCACCCTCTTTGTAAAATAATCAATGGCAATGATGAGAAACTTTACCTGTTTCTTACCACGAGGTAGGGGGCCCATTATGTTGATTCCCTACATGGAGAATGGCCAAGGCAAAGTTATGCTGGTCAAATGCTCGGCTGGGACATGTTGTACGTTCCCAAATTGTTGGCATTTGTCGCACTTCTGGACGACTTGAACTGTGTCCTTCTGCATTGTTGGCCAGAAGTATCCTGCACGGATAACTTGACTGACGAGTGAACGTGGTCCGGAATGGTTCCCACACACTCCTTCATGGATTTCCCTTAGGACATATTCAGCATCTCTTGGGCCAAGGCACTTTGAGTAGGTTGGTAGAATCCCCTTTTGTATAACTCGTCGTTCAGGATTGTAAACCTGGACGATCTGATCTTGACTTTATGGGCTTGGACTGGGTCTGATGGAAGGTTTCCAGTCTTGATGTAGGTGACTATTAGATCCATCTAGCTTTCTTCTGAATGCACACAACCTACTTCAAGGCCTTCGATACTTGGGAGATATTGTACTTCCAATAGCAAATCTGGTCGTCTCTTGCTTGTATCTGACGATGCCAGCCTAGCAACCTCGTCTGCTTCAGAGTTTTCTTCCTGGGGCACCTGGATAATCTTGACATCATCAAAGTTAGAAATTAACTGATTAGCCAAAGCCAAGTACCTCTTCATTTTGTCCTCCTTAGCCTCGTATTCATTGTTCAGTTGTCTAGTCATAAGTTTTGATTCAGAGTTCAATATAAGGCTCCTTACTTCAATAGCCCTTGCCACAACGAAATCTGCCAGTGCCTGGGCTTTGATTGCTGTCCTGGGCCTGTAGTCAACATCGAACTAGCTCAATTCTACTGCCCATTGAACCATTCTTCCTGCTGCATCTGGTCTACCCATGACTTTTCGCAGTGGCTAGTCCGTCATTACCAGTATTGTGTGCGCTTGGAAGTAAGGACGAAGTTTCCTCGACGCAACAATCAAAGCAAAGGCTAGCTTCTCTATCCTGGGATATTTTGCTTCTGCCCCCTGGAAAGCTTGACTTGTGTAGTAGACTGGTCTTTGAACGTGGACTTCTTCTTTGATAAGTGTCGAGCTCATTGCTGTTTCAGAGATGACTAGGTACAAGAATAAATCTTCCCCCTCGACGGACGGGCTTAACAATGGTGGTTTGGACAAGTAGCTTTTGAGAGCTTGGAAAGCCGCCTCGCACTCGTTTGTCCAATGGAAATCTTGCTTTAGAGTCTTGAAGAATGGGAGACATCTGTCCGTCGCTCTGGACACAAACCTATTCAAGGCTACTATGCATCCTGTCAACCTCTGAACTTCTTTCACACATCTTGGTGACGTTATATCTAATATGGCTTTGACTTTTTCGAGGTTAGCCTCTATACCCCTTTGTGAGACCATGAAGCCTAAGAACTTGCTAGATGACACCCCAAATACACACTTGGCTGGATTTAACCTCATTTGGTATTTCCTTAATACATCAAAAGCTTCCTTGAGGTCGTCTAGGTGCTACTCGGCTTTTTTACTCTTTACTAGCATGTCATCGACATAAACTTCCATATTTCTCCTGATCTGCCTCGAGAACATCTGGTTTACTAACCTTTGGTATGTAGCTCCTGCATTCTTCAGACTGAAAGGCATGACCCTATAGCAATATAACCCCTGGCTGGTAACAAATGCAGTCTTCTCCTAGTCTTCTTCACTCATGTGGATTTGGTTATAGCCCGAGAACGCATCCATGAAAGTTAGTAACTCATGGCCTGTTGTTGAGTCCACCAGCTGATCAATCCTAGGGAGGGGAAAGCTGTCCTTAGGGCAGGCTCGGTTAAGATCTATAAAATCCACGCACATGCGCCATTTCCCGTTGGACTTTTTCACCATGACGACGTTGGCCAACCACTCTGGATAATATACCTCCCTAATGATCTAGCTGTCAAAAGCTTCTCTACTTCCTCCATAATTGCTTTGTTCCGCTCTGGGGCAAAAACTCATCGTTTCTGCTGGACGAGCTTTTTAGCAGGGTCGACATTCAGCTTGTGCTCTATGACCTCGTTTTCTATTCTCGGCATATCTTCGTGGGTCCAAGCGAAGTCATCTAGATTTTGCTTGAGAAACTCCACAACTTTGCTCTTCAAAGCAGTGCTAAGTCCTGTCCCCACCTTTGTCACTTTCGTCGTGTCCCCATCTACCAGGTGCACTTCTTCTAGCTCTTGGGACGATTCTTTTGATTCCTCTTCCACTACCCATGCATGGTTTGCTTTTGAAGCCAGGACTGCTAGGTAACATTCCTTAGCCAACAATTGATCTCCACATATCTGACCTACCCCATTTGGAGTCGGAAACTTCACCTTCAAGCAGTAAGTCGATGTTACTGCTTTGAGCTTGTTCAATGTGGGTCGTCCCAAGATGACATTGTAGGACGACGGGCAATCAATAACCAAGAAGTCTACTTGAATTGTCACCTGCGCTGGGCATGTTCCAGTTGTAATGGACAACATGACGATTCCCCTTGGGTAAATTTTATCTCCTCTGAAACTGACCAGTGGAGAATTAAAGGATCTAAGCCTCTTAGGATCCAATTTCAATTGTTGGTAGGCCGTCATATACATTATATCTGCCGAACTTCCATTGTCCACTAGCACCCTCCTTATGGCAAATCCTTCCACCTCCAAAGTGATGACGAGTGGATCATCATGGGGTTGCTTTATTCTACTTGCATCCCGCTTAGAAAATGTGATGTCGTCATCATATGACCGTCGATACTTCTGGGACGGATGCTTCATATGAACATTGTTGACCTATCTACAGTACATCTTCTTCAAAGACTTGTATGAGCCTCCTGATACTGGCCCTCCAACTATTGTCCGTATTTCTCCCGCGACTTGCTTTGGATGATCTCGTCTATCGTCCTTCGCATCATCATGATTTTTATCCTCAGTCGTTGGTCGAGACTGATGGTCCCTTTTAACGAACTTTTGAAGCTTTCCACGCTGGATCAATTCCTCTATTTGTTCTTTCAGATCGCGACATTCATCAGTATAATGACCATGATCCTTATAAAAACGACAATACTTCTTTGGGTCACGTTTCCTCGAGGACGTGCTTAGTGGCTTAGGCCACTTCAAACCCGCCTCGTCCTTTATTTGCATCAGTATTTTGTCTATGGGCATAACCAACAGAGTGAAATTCATCTTTTTCCTCGGGGCATCAGGACTGCTCTTGCCAGCCTTTGTGTCCGAATACGAGTCCTTGTGATCCCTTTTCTTACCATGAGACTCGCTTGTCTCGTCCTTCTTTCGTTTTCCCATTAAGCCTTTGGCCGTAATGGTGTCCTCCCCATTCATATACTTCTGGGCTTTAAACAGTAGATCAGTCATGGAGGTTGGCGGCATCTTGCCCAACGAAAAGATAAGGTCGGGATTATTGAGCCCCGCTTGGAAGGTCGTCATGATGACCTGATCGTCAGCTTCGTTGATCTCCAATATTGCCTTGTTGAATCGCTTCACATAATCCCTCAAGCTCTCCCTTTCTTGTTGTCTTACCGTTAGCAAGTAAGAGGTTGGCCTTTTGTGCCGCTGTCCGCCAATAAAATGGCAAACGAAGGAGTCACTGAGTTGCTCAAAATTCTCGATGGAAGACACTGGCAACTTGCTAAACCAAACTCTTGCGGCTCCTCTAAGGATGGCCGGGAACGACCTACAGATAACCTTTTCCGAGGTTTGTTGCAGATTCAGGATGGTTTTGAAGGCTCCTATATGGTCAAGAGGGTCCTTTGTACCATTATAGAATTCTAGCTATGGCAGACGAGACTTTGGAGGCAGGGGGCACTCCAAGACTTTGGGCGTGAAGGGCGAATCCGTCCGTTTCAGCATACCATCCAAGTTCATTGCCATCTTTCCCTACATGGCATTTTTCACTTCATCAAGCTCTTTCCTTAGATTCTACATCAAATTGCCATTGCCAGGTACAGACCATCCAATGTACTATGTTGCATTCTTTCCCTTGCTATTCGCAGGGCTGCTGGCTTCTTCATCATGCTTGCTTTGACTTCGCTGATGAAGCGAAGTGTTGCTCCCCTCCGGACGAGCTCGTCGTTTCAGTTCTTTGTTTTGCTTCATTAACTCCTATACATTTGCTATCAAAGCCTGGATTTGCTGAGCCATCACCACAGGGTCTGGAGGTGTTACTGCTTTGTTGTCCATCTCTAGACCGGAACTTTATCGGTAGGAGCACGATGGTCATTTCCCACAGACGACGCCAAACTGATGAAGCTGAAAATGTGCCTCGTTAGTATGTTCCTATTCAGAATGATGGACGACCTCCAGGACCTGTTGTCTACACAAGAAGAAAGCAAAAAGGGTACCTTCGCCGACGTGAGGCCAGCTGGGAATACTCCGATGCTTAAGTCAAATTACACAATCCCAAACTTAACTTGCTTACAGTTCACTTTTTTCTGTTACATTTTTCTTCGCACCGGGCTTACCTTTTATATCCTTCCCCGGATCGGTGCAGTTATGTTCATTAAATGCTGGGTTGAGCGTTTCTCTCCTAACCATTGCATTTAATGGGCAATGATAGCCTCAGTTATGCAGTAACGAACGACCGTTGCGCCGCTCTTGTTCTTGTAACTGCCCCTAATGTAATTATGGAAGGCTAGTTGTCTGGCGGGTGTTCAGCTGTGCTATTAATGCACATATTCTTTGCTAATTGTGATGACGAGGTCTTGCCTCTATGTTCGTCTCTACAAGGACGTCGCGGAATGGATTATTATCTTCGTTGACGATCAATCGCAGGTATCCGCCAATTATTATTATTATTATTATTATATAATTCAATAGTCAGAATAGAGGAGAGAAGATTTAAATCTTAAATATTTATGTTAAAAATACTAGAAGGTGCTAGTTGAGGTGTAAAACTCTTAATATACTTTTTTTGAATTTCTTGTTGTGCCAACGTTACGTGAAACTCACCTTTGATCTCTCATTTTCTCCCATTGCCATAGTTCCTTTCTAGCTATATTTAGTTGGCTTTTTCACTTTCATTTTGCAAGCCTTGTTACCCCAACTGCCAAAAAATAATGTTTGAGGAAGAGTGCCAACATGGCACTTAAGTCATTTACCCAAGGCCGTGACCTAGGGTGACACGATCATAACGATTAACAAGTATATCAATTCAGGGTTTAGCATATGTGCTCCCTTTTGTATTTCTTTTGTTATGTTAATGAGCCTTTCTAATTTCTCTTGCCCTGCTATGTCTTGACTAGGTTTATCTATAAAAATTAGAGTTGTGATGAGTCCGGTTAGGTGGTCAACTGAAGTGACGAAAAAAATTTCTAGGTATGCTTTACATTAATTAAGATTATGGTAGGTCAACTCATCAACTAAGCAACACTGCTACTTTAATTTAACATCAATGATTATTTATTAATTCAACTACCATGCTTTAACTTAACAAGGCCATTTGCCCATTGCTAAGTTTGTTTATCTAGAATTATGTAACTTAAATCAATGTGTTATAATTTAATTCAACTACCATATATGCTTCATGGCTTGCTACTTGCTAGCTCTCATTTCAATAGACTTGCTGCTACCTCTCTTTTTCTTTGGGGGTAGGTTAGTTTCATGACTTGGTTAGGTAATTAGGTTAGTCTTATTACTCGTTCGCCCTGGTTATTTCCAAGGGATATGTTAGTGTCATGACCTAGTTAGGTCCATAATTTATATCAGATTCCCCCAACTCCACCAACCATTGGATAAATATTTAGTTAGAGATGCCTGGCCTGAGAGGCTGGTTGGTTGGGCCATCATGTTCGTGTGGACTTAAATATATATATATATATGTATGTATGTATGTGGCCCAAGTCCTCTTTATAGTTGGCTTGAGCATTCGTGGGATAATGCTACTCCTTTCAAAGTTTGACTAGTGTAATAGACAATAGAATGGTCTTAATTTGTGTGCCTTTGCTTCTCTACTCAAGGCTGAAATCTATATATATTAATAGATAAAATTGAAAGAAACTTCAATTATATTTTAAATTGAAATTTAATTAGAGCCTAATTTTATGTTATGTGTCTCATTTAATCTAAATTTTTAAATTTTTGAGCCAAGTGAGTTAATTCAATATAAAAATTGGATTTCAATTAGAGTTTAATTTTGCGTCACGTGTTTTATCTAATTTAAGTATTTTTTTTTTTAAATTTTGTGCCAAGTGAGTAAATTTAGTATAGAAAATGAGGAGTCCAATATAAATAAATCATAAAAAAACCTAATCATATATCTAACTCTATATATAAAATTAGAGGAAAAGAGAGTTTGAATGATTTTATATTTATGAGTCATTTTTTTGTGTAACTAAAAATAATTCAAATTTATAAGTTATTTATGTAATATACTATAACTAAGTACGGTCCATTACTAAGTAAGTAATATATATATATATATTTTAAACCAAAGTTTAAAGAAAATTCAATTAGAATCAAAAGTATTGGATTTTGCTTTTGTTGGCTCTCCATAAAAATTAATCTATTTATATTTTTGCTGTTATTTTTTCTCCAAACTAATGAGCATATTTTTTATACTATTTCTGTTCAAATATTTTGTTTGTGAAGATCTTGAACCTAAAAAATTGTAATTAAGCTAAATGATCCCATGCACCTATCCTTATTCAATTCAGGAGATACTATTGGATTAATCTATTCTTTTTATTTTGTATTGTATTTAATAGAATTTCACGTACAATAATTGTGAATTGATATTATATATGTACTATCTAATAGTGATTTTCAAAATTATATACATAAGAGCAATGTAATGAAAAAATTGGCGTAACTAATATCATGAAAATTGCAAGAAAAAACCATTTTAATACCTCTAAAAGTCCTAGTCTAACTAATATCCTATATGTTTATTAACCCAAACTAATATCAATAGCACCACTTCAATTTATTATTCATGTGCGGAAGCATGGGTTACCTACTAATAACAATTAATAGTAAGTGAGATAACTAGGTACAAGTATATAACTTTTCTCCAACTTCTATTTGACTGAGGAAACGACGATCTACTGAAGCATTTTTCTCAATCCCAAAAAAGCTTTCTCACATTTCTGCATACATTTAAAAAGCTTTCTTGAGCACCCTAGCCTGGAGGATATCAAGCATTTATTGGTTGCCCTGTAGATGAACCTAGTTTGGTTGCCCTGTAGATGAACCTAGTTTAGAGCCGCTATTCTCCCTATCAGGCACTACACCTATTTAGTTGTTCAAGAATTTTTTGGACCTTCTCTGAGTTGTGAGACCGTAAACCCCATGAATATTTTCACGAGGACTTAAGTATACTTAGTAGGGTTAATTAAGCTTCATCTGTGACCTCCTCCTTCAAGTTAACCGAGTGTTGCTTAGCTTTTAGGCTCGTACGAAGAATGTCATCCAAATATGCATTTAGCCTAAACAGCATTACATTGTAAAATACAATCCTGCGCCAAGAATAATTAAATGCCATTTTCTTGGTTGGCCTTGTGCGTTTTGATTTAGTTGTAGCCCGAGAAAGCCTCTCATGAAGCTGCGTAACTCATGCCTAATTGTTGAATCCACTAGTAATCCAATCCTTGACAAGTCATTCACTTTCCTAACCACTTCTTTTTGTTAGCAAGTCATGGTGTACGCATTGTAATTTCCTAACAAAGTGAGCATGCATGAATTTATAACTTTATACAGACTTCCTCAAAAATGGCCTAATTGCTCTTTTGTTACCCGAGTTTAACTGTATAAGATGGGCATTCAACTTGTTGACCAAGATGTTTTGGATCAATCTCAGACATATATATTTGCGTCCAAGCGAATACGTTTATATTTTTCTTTAAGAACGTCTGCATCTAGTTTTTGAGCTCTACGTGTAATAGAGACATACTCGATCGGATAGTGCTCTTAGGTTGGTCATCTTCATCATTCCAACCTAAACTAGGTTCTCCATCGGCTCCCCGACGTTAACTCGCATTCTTCATCTCTTTTGCCTTCGATCCATCAATATTAGGGGCACGTAACCTTAGTTCTGCAGATTTCCATGTAGTTTTTTTCTTAGTCTCTAACTTTTACCACTCCATGTTCGATAGGGACCACATCATCAGATGATTATTCGATTTAATAGATCTTAACTGGTTGTGGCCTATCTAGCTCAAAAGGTAGCGCAAAAAACTTGTCCTACACCAGCGTTTTTTTGAGCTATCCCAGCGGTTTAAAAACGCTGGGATAGCCCCAGTTTTTTTGGTTTATTTGCATAATATAAAACAAAAAGATAAAAACTAGCTTTTTTTTATTAAAAAAAATTTTGAAAGTTAGATTTTTTGAAATATAAAATTGAAACAAAAAATAGCGTAGTACACATAAATGGTAAATAAAATAAAACAAACAAAAAGTTAGTTTATACTTTCTCCCCAAACACACAAATAGTTCATCATCTTTGTTACTTATTTGGGGCTAGCCTCAAATGAAAAGTGGTTTTGTGACAATTTTAGTTTTTGTGTTATTTGGACTAACTTCATTTTAAGAGTACCAATTTTTAATTTTAAAGTGAGCAAATAATATCTATTTACCACTCTATGGTTGGTCCTAACATTACTCGTTGCCTACTCAAATTTGGTTTATTTGGTTTGTGTTGCCAATTTAGGCTTCATTTATTTTGTTTTAAAATATTTTCCACGGTAAAACATTTTTAACCCAAGTGTTTGATTGCAATCCTAAAACATTTTCAAGTGTTTAGCGTGAAGTCATAGTTTTGGCTTCATCATTGATTTGTTTAACCTTAATTCATTGTTGATTTGTGTAGCCTTCATATTGACCGTAAACCTTGCAAGCCACATAGCCTTGGCTTCACTCCCCAAAATTGGCTACAAACCCCATTGTACTAGCAATCTCAAGTTTTGTGGCCCCGTGCCACTTTGCCGATGACTAGCACTCATCACCATCTAGCCATTCCTCTGTGTGCAAGAAAGAGAGAAGGCAGTCTGCGTGGGGGGGGGGGGTCCATTTTGTTTTACTTAATCCTTAATTTTATGTGCTTTTGCACTTATCTATTTTGCTTATAAGTTAATCAGAGCATACTTTGTTTTATTGATATTGCTTCGTAATTTTGTTAATCAATTTGGACAATTTTCCAAACTATACTTCCAACAATCTTAAGAAACGATTTCTGTTCTTATTGATTAACAAAATGTATGATGTTCCTAATATTGTCTTAGAATTTGAGGCAGCACTTGTTTCGGAAATGAAGTAAGTTAATAACATAATTGATTGGGTAGTGGACACATTGGGGCTACTAGACACATTTGCTTCAGCAAGCAATTATTTCTTAATTATGAGGAAGTAATAGATGGAGAGAATGTTTATTTGGGAGACTTTGGTGCTGTAAGAGTTGCTGGAAAGGGAAAGGTACTTTTGAAATTTACTTCTGGTAAGTCTTTAGCCTTGCACTCTATTCTTCATGTTCCTAACATCTGCAGAAATTTAGTGTCTGGGTTCTTGCTCAAGAAGGTAGGCCTAAAACTTGTTTTTGAATCTAATAAGATCGTTCTTAGTCAAAATGGTGATTTTGTGGGCAAGGGATTTTGTCATGAAGGCTTATTTGTGCTTGAAACTAATTGTGAGAACATGAATATATGTAGTAACTCTTCTGCTTATATTGTTGAGTCTTTGGATCTTTGGCATGGTAGGCTAGGGCATGTGAATGTTGCAGCCATCAAAAGAATGAAACAAATGAGCCTAATTTCAAACTTAACTAATTTAGAGCATTCAAAGTGTGAAATATGTTTAGAAGCAAAACATTTCAAAAAACCTTTCAAAACTATTGAAAGGAGCTATGAACTTTTAGGACTTATTCATAGTGACTTAGGAGACTTCAAAACATTATATGACATATATAGATGACTACTCTATATATACAAGAGTATACCTTTTAAGTAGTAAAGATGAAGCTGAAAACATGTTCATAAAATTTAAGACAAAAGTTGAAAAAAAAAAAAAAAAAAAGAAAATTAAAAGGCTTAGGTCTGATAGAGGAGGAGAATATGGTTCAGCATTACTTAAAAAAATTTGTGAAGAAAATGGTATTGTTCATGAAGTCATTACACCTCATACACCTCAATAAAATGGAATAGCTGAGAGGAAAAATAGAACCCTAAAAGATATGATGAATTCCATGCTCGTTAGCTCTAGTCTTCCTTCCAACATGTGGGGGGAGGCTTTCCTTTTTGCATGTCATGTATTAAACCGAGTCCCACATAAAAAGGTTAGAAAAACTCTATATGAATTATGGGAAGGACGTGCACCAAACTTAGGGTACTTAAAAGTGTGAAGCTGTTTGGCAAAGGTTGGAATTCCTAAAATACATAAAGAAAAGATAGGTCCTAAAACCAAGGACAGTGTTTTTATAGGATATGCACAAAACAGTCCTGCCAATAGGTGCTTAGTATTGGAGACTAACACCATAGTGGAGACTAAAGATGCTGATTTCTTTGAGCATATATTTCCTATGAAGAGAACGAGACTCACTAATGAATTCTCATCAATAATACCCCAAGTGAGCTCAAGTTCAAACTTAGATGAAAGTCCCTCAACACAAGAGTTAAGATGCAGTAAAAGGCCTAAAAATGGAACCAACTTTGGGCTTGACTTTATCACTACTTTTCTTGTTAAAGATGACCCAAAAACTTATCAAGAGGCCATGATATCAGTAGATATAACCTTTTGGAAGGATGCAATCCATAGTGAGTTAGAATCAATCATGGCTAACTATACATGGGAGTTAGTTGAACTCCTTAGAGGATGCAAGACCATTGGTTGCAAATGGGTGTTTAAAAAGAAATTAAAAGCAGATGGGACCATAGACAAATTCAAAACTAGATTAATGGCAAAACGGTATACTAAAAAGGAAGGGCTGGATTGCTTTGACACTAATTCACCTGTGACAAGATTAACTACAATTAGGATTCTAATTGCTATGGCCTTAATACATAAATTGATTGTTCACAAAATGGATGTCAAAATCATATTTTTAAATGGTAATTTAGATGAAGAAATTTACATGGACCAACTAGAGGGTTTTGTGGTTCAAGGACAAGAAAGTAAAGTGTGTAAACTTACAAAATCATTATATGGTTTGAAACAAGCACCTAAATAATAGCATGAAAAAATTGATAACACTTTAATTTCTAATGAATTTGTTGTGAACGAATCTGATAGATGTGTACATAATAAATTCTTTGGTGATAGTGGTGTTATCATATGCCTATATATGGATGACATGTTAATTTTGGGAACTGATATGGATGTTGTAAAAAGTACTAAAGACCTTATTTTCAAACTTTGATATGAAAGACCTTGGAGAGACTGATGTCATTTTGGGAATAAAAATCATTAGAAATAGTGAAGGAATTACACTTTCCCTATCACACTATGTTGAGAAAGTACTTAAAAAATTCAACCATTTTGATTGTAACCCTGTGAGAACTCCACATGACCTAAGCATATATTTAAAGAAAAATAGAGGGTCCCCTGTTGCACAATCTGAGTATGCTAAAATTATTGGTAGTGTGATGTTTCTAATGAATTTTATACACCCTGACGTTGCATATGCTGTTGGTAAACTTAGCAAATATACACATAATCTTGCCTATGAACATTGGGATGCACTAACTCGTCTCTGGAGATATTTGAAAGGCACTATGAATTTTGGCTTTATATACACATGTCGTCCAATAGTTTTAGAAGGCTATTGTAATGCAAATTGGATATCAGATAATGATGAGACCAACTCCATCGATGGATATGTTTTCACCTTAGGTGGAGGAGCTATATTTTGGAAGTCTTCTAAAAAAAACTTGTAATGCTAGATCAACAATGGAGTCTGAGTTTGTTGCTTTAGAAAAGACAAGTATTAAAGTTGAGTGGCATAGAAATTTACTTGCTGATATACCAAAATGGTATAAACCATTACCATCAATATCATTGCATTGTGATTCCCAAGCTGCACTTGCGTGTGCAAGAAATAAAATTTATAATGGGAAGAAGAGGCATACACGCCTAAGACATAATATAGTGCAGCAACTCATAAGCAATGATGTAATTATCATGGAGTTTGTACGGTCAGAAAAGAATCTTGCGGATCATCTGACCAAAGGGCTAACTAGACAATTGGTCTATGATACATCGAAGGGATGGGACTTAAGCCCATTGAGTGAATCACCCATGATGACAACCCAACCTATGTCAACAAAAGGTTTAATGGGCATCATGGAGAGATTCAAGATAGCACTATTAGTGAGAATGAAATCTCACTGTCCCTCCCTATGGTGTAGATAGTGCTTACTACCAAACTAGTGTGGTTGAGTTTAAGACTCTTATTGAATTCATAGCCTTTATAGGTGGTGTGTGGTAATACACACTTGATGAATTCAACAATGTGAATGTGGAGGTGGGGCCGCTTCCTATGAGAGTGAGGGCAAACTCTCTAAAGCACTCATGAAAATCCAGGTAGGGTGCATGGCCGAAATGTGTCAAATTGAGAACTTGTCCAAGAATTCACAAGCAAAGGTGTTCGTATTCTTGAGATTCATGAAACTGGTTCAAGATCATTTATTGATACTATGCACCCATCTCAAATATTAACTTCCAAAGAGAATTACGAAATTGTGTGTAGAAATGTTAGAATATGCAGTTGAAATTAGGTACAGTTACATGGTAGATAGTTCCAGGGCGGTAACCCCAGAAACAACTACATCAAAATTATATTAGTATGATGCAATTGTACCATTATTGTCATACATTGGCTTAATGTTTAAACTGCTGGAGTAACCAGCCAAACTCCTAAGAACTTTGGTTTTGGAGCAACCAAGGTTAAGTATATAGAATGATGTGATTTGAATTACTTATTGAAAATCTTATGTTCGATATAAAAATATTAAGCTTATACAACTCAAAGTACGGACATATAGATGTAGAAACCTCAAATGATCAATTCTCTGTTTTAAGCGCTTTTATGTAATGGACAACACACTAGGATGAAGAATAACTCTACCAATGTATTGTCACCTTCCAAAATTCAATTGAAAATTATGGGGTTGTGCAGCAACATACGAAACCCCACAGAACTTTTGTTGAGTCCCCCATAAAATTCATAAGATCTTGGTTTCAAAATTTCTTACCAGCATCTTAGGGCCACCTTTAAGAGATCCCTCTCTGTAATAACCTAGTATGTGTGGAACGAAGGAACTGCATGCACCTGAAGCAATAATCAGATACTCGAAAAGATCTAGATACCCTTATTTATAATATATATATATATATATAAAACATAATTAATTTCTTCTATTAAAAAAATCAACTTCTTAATAATGAATATTCACTTCATGGGCACTTGTGATATCTTTTTTTTTTTTTTTTTGGCGAATCAAGACAGCAATATATTATTAGCTTAGGCCATTCAAATCAGCCATGTATACAAAGTTAAGGTCTAGTGGTATTTCTTCCATCCAAATAGACATATCAGGGGTAGAGGATGCTCATCGAGCTAAGGCATGTGCCAATCTATTACAATGCCATGGTGAGCCAGAGAGTTGCAGCCCATTGCTAAGGATTTAATCAATACTTCAGAGTCCCCTTCAAGAGTGATGTTGTCTAAGCCAAATTCAAGTGTAAGCTCCAATGCTCTCCGATTTGGATATCCCATTTGGTTATGTACTTAGCTGGAAAAAAGAAAAGAAAAAATGAAGCATGTGTGCCGCATTCTGTATTTGTCAGAGGTAATATGAATTTAAGAATTAAGGTTAAGATAATTCTATTTTAAAATTCTTAAAATCTAGTAATTTTTAAGGTTGAAGTATTGAAATTGAACACACAGCTTTAAATTATCTCTGAACTTTTCTCGGTTTTATTTATTTATTTATTTATGTTTTATTTATTTATTTTTTTTTAAAGTGCTGGATTTGTTGACTTTATTAATTAATTGAGCAGTCTAAGTTCCATTCCATATACCATATTGTTTTCTACACATTGTCTTTAATGGCCAGAAAGAAAAACTTTGTCCGTGATAGTATAGCTTTTCCTAATGGGATGGAGTCAAATTTACTCCGACACTCTGCCTTTCTAATCATACATTGTATTATATTCAAGATTTCCATATTTTATGGATGTAAAAAAGGTTTCCGCGTAGAAGAGTTTGTCTTGGAATTGAAAACACCATCCAGGAAGCAATACTTTCTTCTGCTTTTTTTTCTTTTTTTTGATAACAATCCTGCAGGAAGCAATACAAAACAAAAGTGCCTACTCTAGATGATTCCAATATATAAAGAGAATAGAGTCAATGTAATCATTATGTTGAATGAGAATGAAATTCAGTTTTACACATTCTTAATTTTCCTATCAGTTCTCTCTGAGCAATCTTCTAAAGATTCATCTGATTGGAAATGTTTGGGTAGTAAGCAACTAGAGAAGGCAACTTATTGAGAAGCTCTGGCTGGGAATAATAATTGCTACTCTTTGTTTACTTCATCTAAATACAAAGCTAAATGTATTTGACTTTAATTCAAGGATCAAGATTTATAGCTTTATACTTACCCGAAGTTTGATTTTCGAAGTTTACTAAGAATCTGAGGCCTGCTTCCTTTGGCGGCTTCTTTCTACTGCCTCCGTTGGAGGGTTGAGATTCGGTCTTCGTATGCCCACCTAAAATACAACCCATGATAGCTGCAGTTAAATTTGCACCTTTGGCTTTGGTTGGTCCTGGGAATTGAGTTAGCTAGCTAGCAATGAAAGAAGGCTGTGAGAAAGAAATGCTAGTTTCCCTTCTTCACCACTCACAAACCGCCACGGTGAGTATGAGGTGTGGACCAAATTTTGGTGAAACTGGCATTTCTCAAGGGGCTTCAAATTGCGAGATCTCAGGGTGTGTGTGTTAACTGGTGTGCGCTCAATCTGTGACGTGACGTGAGAGAGGTCAGCGAGAGGCCTGATGTGCAATTTTGGTTCGCGTCTTCTAACCAGGAATATGTCATGTTTCAGACTAGACTACTAATCACTTCATGTTTAGTATTGTAAGATACAATTATTTATTCTTAAAACATTTGAAAATTCCAGTTAGCAATTTAGCACATGCCAATAAATTAAATAAATTTTAGTTTTAATTTTTATTCTAATTAATATATTTATAGATTTTTATTGTAATTAGTCTTATCTCAAAATCATTTTCATTAAATTTGAAATTAATTTTTTTATAATATTATGCCATGTACTAAAAGGATTAAGATTCAGTAACTATATTATTATTATTATTTTTTAATTCTTATAATATGTTGAAAATTATTTAAATTTTAATGGATACTTTTTTTAATAAAGATTTACAATTTTATTTCATTTTTTGTATTTATTTAATATTAAATGTTGATTTGACCTCAAAACCTTGAACATATGTATTTTATAGTTTCTTTAAACAATCCATATTTCCTAAACATTTCTCTCAATTAACATTTAATCACCTCTCGTCTGATATGGTGTTCTGATTAAACTGTTATTCATTTTATTTATTTACTTATTTTATCTTTTTCAAACTTCAGCTTTAGCCATAGATAATCATATAATTGATCAAGGTGATTCATCCAGCCTACCTTTGTGCTTATTTCACATTTTCTTTTGCTTTGTGTATAAAATAGCACATGATTATTGTTAGAAATTTTAATGAGTGTAGTTCTTATTAGCACTCAAAATACTAAGAGAGATATACAAACAAATGAACATCTTAATTAAAGTCATTTTTTTCCTAATATTTTGAACAGCTAGCCATAAGTCCATAACATTCATATAAGTTAAATATAAGGATATAACAAAACTAGACTACATCTACAAGATGTAATATTGATAGAAATTAAATAAAACAAAAGCACTATAAGACTCCGTAAAATAAATTAAAATCCAATCAAATTTGACTACTATGGTCAAAAATAAATTCAAGTTGAAAGAAATCATAAACCATAAGCTATATAAATAGAAATCAAACCAAAGCATAAAATGGTATCTAGTTATTTAATGTAGAACCAAAACATAAATAAAAAGAAAAGAAGAATTTTATACCTCTCAAGATTTGCTTAGACTTCAAATAATTTTTTTTAAAATTAAGTAACAGGTAGGAGCTAAGCTGTCGCCAAAATTAATGAATCTTTTTATTAATTTTTATTTAATTGTCACCCCAAATTCACCTTGTTATTCAATTCAATTTTATTCCAGGCTTTTTTCTTCTTTATTTTATTTTTTTGTTGTTGAAGATTTGAATATAGTGGCTTTTTGTAATAATTCCCAATAACAGGTTTTTTTTTTTCATCACTTTTGTTTAATTTAAAGTTTGTTAANCCTTCTTTCCTCGTTTTAATTTTTTTTTTTTTTTTTAACATTATATTGCACCAACCGCTAACAACGACTTCTTTCTCCATCTTGGCCTAGAATGTTTTCTTTAGACCCTTTATTTCTTTTGTGTATTTCTGTGTTCTTGTCCATGGATGATCCAAATGGTCATCATATTTGATCCAAAATAAAGTTTGATATTTTGAGAGACAAACACAGAGAGGGAGAGAGAAATGTCGAATTCTATGGGAGTTGGATTCATGGCAGTCTTTGCGGTCTCAGGAAGTGTGGTTCTTCTTGTTCATCAACTCCATAAGCGCCTCCTTTCGGATTTCATGAAAAAGGTTGAATCTGAATATGATACCATCTTGTACTCCCATGGTAAAAACAAGATAAAGGGTATGTTTTTATTTCACTTTTACCACTTCTTTTTAATGCTAATTATGTAATTTAATTTGTAGTTTTGTTAATCCAAAAATAAAATAAAATTTCCATTCTGTGAAACAAAATAACTATATAGAATTTGATTTACTTATAAGTTTTGATTTTTTTTCTTCTCAAAAAAAAAAAAAAAAAGATTTGATTTTTTTTTTTTTTTTTTTGGGTAGGATCTGAGAAATGTCAATCAAAGAAGAAGGTCCGATTTGCAGATGATGTTGAAGAACCATCATCGAATAATGAGGAATATCGCAAAAGGAAGTTGCTAAAGTATAAGCAGGTTTTGGCAATGAAGTATGTACGAGGCACTAGCAATGGCAAATAAATAAATAAGAAAGGCTCTAATAGTGGTGACAACTTAGAGCATACCACAGGAAAGCTCTATGAAAAGAGGTGGTTGAAAATAAAAAGACCCCCTAATTGTAAAATACTAAAATGTAGGTTTTTTTTTTTTTTTTTTTGGTAGGGGGTAGAGTTTATATTTTATATAGTGGTTTTTAATCTTCTTTATATGATAGATAGGTGTACATAGGTGTTGTAAGTATCAGAAATTCCAATAAAGGGCTCTATTATTATTATTATTATTATTATTATTATTATTATTATTTGTGGCAATGTAAACATGGCGGTGACTTGTAGACGGTTGAAAATTTATAGGAATTGGTAGATCATAAGTTACTTCAGTTGACCAAACTTTGAGAATGATATATGATCCCAGAAAAATGAATTGGCATAATGCGGAATGATTTGTTCTTCAAGTAATAGTCCTCTGTTTTTGGAGACTAAGTACCAAAAGGGTTTTTTTTTTAATATTAATGAACCTTTATATGTAACATATGGTTCATTCAATAAGCTTCTCCATGTATATTCACTCTTCTTGAAAAGTCTCTCTTCATTTTTAGACCTTAGTTATATGGAAAATGTTTAGCTCTAAACATGTTTGGATCCTAAGCTCCAACCATTAATTGAAAAATGATATGTGTCTCGTCATGTGCAATACACACGACTCACTGAGTTGATTGGATTAAATGAGTCATATACATTGCACATAACAACCACTAATGTTATCTTTCTATTGGTAGTTGGAGCCAAACTTTATTCTTTTATATTTCTCTTTCTTATTTCCATCCAAAAAATTCTTCCAAAGTTTCCATTCAAGAAAATTGGAGCTTTTATTTTTTGGAGATTTAATCATTTTAAATTAGACAAAGTTCAGCTCTAAACATATTTGGAGCCTAAGCTCCAACCACTAATCGGAAAATAATGTGCCTCATCATATGCAATACACATGACTCACTGGGTTGATTAGATTAAATGAGTCATATGCATTGTATATAACAACCATTAATGTTATCTTCCTATTGGTGGTTGGAGTCAAATTTTATTCTTTTATATTTCTCTTTCTTATTTCCACCCAAAAAATTCTTCAAAAGTTTCCATTCAAGTATTGGAGCTTTTATTTTTTGGAGATTTAATCATTTTAAATTGGACAAAGTTTAGCTACAAAATTTTTTGAAGTCTAAGGCTATAACCTTATTTAATATCTTTGTATTTAAATCAAAAAAAAAAAATCTTTGTATTATAGGTGAAATTTGACAAATCCATAATTGGATTATATTTTCTTCCTATATCCTTTATGCATGCAAAATTTCTAAAAAATTAAAGATCAATAGTTATGTCATCAATAAATTATTTCAATTGCAAGTTTTTGTAGTTTAAAATTATGCATAAAATATAAACTTATAGATTATATGGAAAATAATATCCAATTGACACAAAATTTGACATGTATATTAAGAGTATAAAGAACTTGCAATTCATCATTTAGATTTTCAAAATATATGGTAATGTTTATCTATTCAGTAAGGTTGTAAGCTTAGACTACAACTAATTTTGTAGTTAAATTTTGTCCTTTTAAATTTGGTAAGTCATGGATAGGACTTGAGATTGTTGGAAGTAGAAACACCAATAAGTGTAGTAGATAACTACAACGGCATATTGCATGCTAATCCCCAACTTCAAAGGAGATCCATAGCATTGTTTTCTGGCTAAAGTTTGTGACCTGGATTTTAGTTGTCATTGCCACATTTTTTGCAGATCATGTAAACTTGGCATTATACCTTTTTTTTTTTTTTTTTTGAGAAACCAACTTGGCATTATACTTGGATGGGAGTAATATGTTAAATGCCATTCAAGTGTCATCAGTATTGTAAAATTGATTACCCCTTTTTAGTGTTTCGGATGGATAATATATATTTTATTTTATTTTTTAAATCTCATTTTTGGTAATTGGTTAAATTGTTGGTGTTTATTAAGATTTTTTTTTTTTTTTTTTTTTTTTGTAAAAGTGTAATTTAAATTGTGTGTAAATAGCATTTCTCTTATTAAAAATAGGAGGGATACTAGGATACTAAAATTTTACTTTAATATAAGCCTTACAAATTGATTTTCCCCCAATAATAATAAAAGAAATTAAAATATTTATTTATAATTTTGTTTAAGTGACATCAATTATATTTTTACTAGCAGTTTATGCTCCATTAAAATTTGTAATTATTTTAGCATTTCCCAAAAAAAAAAAAAAAGTCACCATGAGTAAATCTGTACGGGTGACATATGACTTTATGATATAGGTGTTTTTCCATTTTTAAAAAGAAGAAGATAGAAAATTCTAAATTCTCTCTTTAATATCTAGCCACTGTAGCAAAATAAGAATCAAACTTGCATCATAGTTTAGCTTCAGTTGGTTTTTGTATAGGCTTCTTCCATTGTTCCCATCTTCTAGAGTGAGTGCTGGCTGGGGTTGATCTCCTTGACATTTTGTGCTCCAGAAAGATCTTGTATAAACTCTTAGCCACCTCTTCATGGGAAAGTAGTTGACTCTCTTGAAGGGCTAAGTTTATGGCCTTAGATACAACATCTAATAGACTAATACCAGAGCTCCAAACAACAAGAATTTAGCTTTTTGGTCTTCTTCCAGCAGCGAAAAATTGGGAGGGTCAGAAAGAATTTTAACCTTTTTTCTTCTAAATTAATTTGCATCCCATCTAATTTAATGTTTATTGACTTCCAAGCCATAGAGCAAGTCAAAATGTAGTTGCAGGTAGAGAGTTGATTCTTGAGAATCATTGCAGAGTCTAGGTCCCTTTCTTGTGCTGTCCGTGGATTCGGTCTAAAGGTTGATTAGATTTGAGGGAGTTGGGCCTAGTTCTCTCTACAAAATGGGCTTTGTGAACCTGTCTGTGCATAAAACAACCTACTCCAAAATACTAAAGGATAATATATTAAGGACAAAACTTATATATATATATATATATATAATATTTTAGATGCTATTTTTTAGGTTTTTCTTTTAAAATTCTGTCATGTGGTTGTTTAATTAAATAATACATTTTCATTCCATGAGAAAAAGCCACATAGCAGAATCTTAATAGGAGAACCTAAGGAATAGCACCTAAGTACTGTACTTAAGTCTTGCTCATATATAAATAGCCCAATAATTGTTAGCTCAAATATTGTTAGCCCACATATTCAAAACAAACAAAATACTTGCAGGTATATGGATACGTATAGTATATGTATAAGTACTTATGATATGCACTATGCAGAAAACGGGCTAAGAAGATCTCAACCCTAGCCCACATAATCTTAGGGTTCCTTTGGTTGGAGGAGTGGAAAGATAGAAAATTAGTGGGAGGAAAAGTGAGAGGGTGGAAAATTCTTTTGTTTGGTTGAGGAGAAAAGTGAGGGGATAGAAAATGTAGTTTATATAAATTGACTATTATGTCCTTGTTATATAATATATAAGAAATAGATTTATTTAAACTCACTAAATAATATAAAAATTAACACAAATAAATAAATTTATATTATTATATATAATATAAAATTTTTGGGCAACAAAAATTGTAATATGCGTTAACTTTGCTGGGAAGGCATTCTCAAAAAAAAAAAAACCTTTACTCAGAAGAAAAACGTGGAATGTGGGTAGCAAAACTTATGAATCAAAATTGGGCAACAAAAATAACTGGGCAGCAAATATAAATTCAACAAAAGAAGACAACAAAAATAACTAGGCAACAAAACGAGGAATAGAATAAGGAGAAGGCAAAAAAGTAAAGGGTATTTTTATCACACAGCAGGCCTCAGCGTTTTCTCCACTTTTTTCTCTCCATTTTGGAGAGAAAAGTTTTGTGTGGGCTCGGGTGGAAAATGCCTAGGCCCCACATAAAAGTTTTCTTTCCTCGCTTCCAACTAAACAACACACAAACCCATTTTCTCTCCTATTTTCTTTTCAAAGTTTTCCATCCACCCTATTTCACCTCAAAACAAACAGACCCTTCATGACTATGGGGGGCACAAAACTGTGAGTTTTGGGATTGAATCAGAATAGCCATTTTAAGAAGTCTACAAAAGGTATGGCTATTCTGTGGATACTCTTAGATTTCCTCTCCTACCTACTAACGTATAATCTCTTCAAATTTGGGAGAAAATGGGAGAGAAAAGTGGGCAAAAATATTTGGACAAAATTGCCCACATCCTATTTTTATTTTATTTTGGAATTTTTTTATTCATTTTTTTATTTCTTTTTACTAGGCATGAATTTTCCTTTTTAATAAACTTGGGTGACTGCTTTTTTTGGGGGGATGGGGGGGGGGGGGGCGGGGGTAGGGGGTTGGTTGTTTATCTTTTTTTTATTAAGCATCATTTTTAACAAGAAAATATGAGAAAATTTATACAAATTTTATTTTCTATCCTCCTATTTCTTTTTTCAACCAAACAAAAAAGTTTTTCATTCCTCCACTTTTCCACAATTTCAACCAAACACACATAAGGAAAATTAAAATATCTTTTATCCTCCTACTTTTACATCATTTCCTCATTTTACAATCTTTCATTTTTCCATCCTCCTAACCAAATGAACCATTAGTTTTCTTAGATGTCACTCTCTACTTTCTTTCTTTTTCTCCACTCTTTCCTAAAAGGATTGCCTCAATTTTTGGGCTGTCTATTCATGGGTGTTGTCCTTCTCTTTATAGCCAAACTTAGGTGAGTGTTTTCCCATTTTTACCCTTCTTCTCACCAACCCTCTAATTTTCTATGGACCCTTAGCTCCTCATCTTATTCTTTCTCTAATGGCTACTACCCTCTTTGGATCACCCAACTAAGGGAGTCTTAGTTTTTTTTAATCACAATAGAGATTTCCCTTATTTTTGGGTAGGTGTCATTTTGCAACAAAGCCATCTGACTCATTCCTCCTAAAATGGAAAGAGACTCATAAAAACTCTCTAGCAATACTCTTAAGCGTGCACCACTTGGTTTCCACCAGCTCCTTCCATTTATGGTATTGATGTTTTCCTAGAATACCATCTAAAAATAAAAGGGTATTACAGAATACCAAACAGAGGCCTTCCCCCCCCCCCCCCCAAAACACTAAACCACAACTCTTGAGACTCAACATCCGCCGGTCCTACTCCCCTTACATGGTTGGGATGCAGAAGGGCAAAGCCTAGGCTTTACCTTACTTGCATGCCTTGGATTTTTGGTCCTATTCTGCTTCATGCTTTTTTCATTCTTCATACACTCCTTTGTTTCTCTTTCTTCATCCTTTTCATTTAATTTGTCACATCTCTTTAAAGGAAATAGGTTGATCTTATCCTTTTATACAAAATGATTTGGGCCTTTATGTGCCAAATATTCATAACTTGACCATTAGGGTCTTGGGCCTAATTTATTTCATCTTGCCCAGGTCATTCTCTATAGCAAACTTGTTTTGAGCTTTTTTTTCTTTTATCATGGTATTTGAGCTATGTTAGGCCTAGATTTATTATTCCTGAAAGATGCATTTCATAGAGGTCATCTCTTGACTTCATTCCCCATTTAAGGGATGGTGGACCATCCTCGAGTTCCGCTAATTGTCCTATTTTAAGGTATTCTGCCATAGGCGACTTTCTCTTATATTTCTCTTTTAGCCTAAGTGTAAATTTAGGCTTTTATTTCCTCTTGTTTTGGGCTCTTAAGCTTGGCATGTTGATCTTTTTTACATTTAGCTCTCTTGTTGGGCCTTTCGGACTTGTTTTGCTTGGATTTTGGGTAGGGGCCATTACAAATACAAGTGAGGGTGGTCATAGGACCACCATAAGTTGTCATAAAAACAAAAATTATACTTACAAAAAAAAAAAAAAGGTATAACATAATTATATTTAATTTAGCATGTTTTTTTTACCCTAAAAAAAATATTGACCACCTTGAGTTGATAATCTCAAGAATTTGGATTCAATAAAAATAAGAGTAATACTAGGGATATAATAAAATGTCAACAATTTCACAACATTTCAAAATTAGCATGCCAATTCACACATTGGCTTTTTTAATCTCTAATTTAAAATTTTTTGTATGCTAATGTAGGAATTGTTGGACATTTTGTTGTGTCTCTAGCATTTCTCACAAAATTAATCTTGGCCCCCCCAAACATAATCCTTAACTACTTAAACAAAAATATAAATAAAAGTTCAAATAAAAGTAAAAATGAGTCCAAATAACATAAAAAATAGCCCAAAAAACAAAAAGATTGTACCAAACAACAAAAAATTAAGAAAATATTCAACAAGTGCTCATTCAAAAACAAAAAGCAAAAATCTCTGCTCATTAAAAAAAAAAAAAAAAATCTCTAATCATTTATAATTGTAACTCTTTCAACATTTCATAAAAATAATTAAATAATCACTAATTTCATTTTACTGAAAAAAGCTATCAACAAAGAGATTGTGGCTATGAATTCTCGTCAATAACGCCAGGAGCTCTTCTCCGTAGTGGCTTGGCTCGCAATCACAACATGTATCATTCGTTACTCTCTCTCACTTTTTCCATTTTTCTTCTCTATCATCATTTTGGGCTCTTTCTCATTTTATTACTTTCGTCTCAATATTCTCAGTTCTCACTTAATTTCTCATCAATCCATTTTTGGTTTTTAATTTTGTTTGTAAAAGTAAAATATAAAGCTTTACCTATTTGCATTTCTTTTGTGATGTTGAAATATTAAAATTTCCTTTTTTATTAGATTTTGTATAATTTAAATTTCTTAATGACCACTCTAGAAAAATTCCTAGAGCCACCACTACTTTTGGGCTTCTCTTGTTAGGCTATAGATATGTGAAAAAAGGGCTATCAACATAGAGTAAACACCTTGCATTCTTAGTAGCCAAAAACTTGATCAAGTTATCCTTTGTTGTGACGATATTTGCTATAGTGCACCAAAGAAGCATCTTGATTCTTGAGTCTTTCAAGTAACCCTGTATTCTATATATTGCCTCCTTAAATCACAATTTGTGTTGTTAGACTTAGCATTTGCTGCCACCCTATACTCTCTCAATTTTTTTTCCAAGTTGTTTTCAAAAAGATTTTTCCAAATTGTTTCTAATGGGTAATTAAAAAGTGTTTATTGTTCATATGAGTCGTCCACAAGAACAAGGTTCGTCCAAGACAATCTTCGAAAAGGAGAAAAGAGAAAGACACACCACAAACATGAAAGGAGATCGTCGAGAGAGATTACTGGTCATCCAAAGAAATGTTAGTTGTCTACACCACAAGAAGGTGTAGACAAGAAACAAACACTTAGTCAAATTTTAAGTGTCTTTCATTGACCACAATGGTTAGACCATGATCTTTTATCTTGGAATATGGGATGAATTTCCCAAAATTTGCTCCATTTCCCCCACTAAGTCCACACATCTTCCACAATGTTAGTGGCATCTAATAAGTAGACCTAATCTAAACTCTCTATAAAAGAGACCAAGTCTCACCAAACTAAGTTATGTTCTAATATTCATCCATTCACTATACTTGAGTTCTAGAAAGAAATCTGACTTAACTATCGGCGGGTTCTTGGCCGGTTCACCCTGGTCACCTTCGTTAGTCTCTTTCTTTCTTTTCAGGTCATCCAATTGCCATTAAAGCTCGAAGTATTCAACCTACTGGTTTTCAATCATCATCATTTTCCAAGCAATATTTTTTAAAATTGTTTTCAAAAATGGGTTTCAAAATTGTTTTCAAGATGAATTTTACAAGTTGCTCAAAAAATACTCTCTAAGTTGTTTTCAAATAATTCATGTGTTTTCTAAAAATATTTTCCTAGAGTAGTTTCCAAGAATCATAAGATTTTGTATTTCTTGAAAATGTTTTATATAAATTATGGGTCTTTTCATCATTAAAAATACTTTATCCTAAAAACTCATGAAATGGTGTTTGGGAAAATATATTTTCAAAGAGAGACCCATGAAAAAATGTTTTCCAAAAACCTATGGATTTTTTTCTTTTGAAAAAATGTTTTTTTTAAAAACAAAAACCATGAGATTTCCTTCACCCAACCCTGATATTGGAAATGGGGCAAGCTTTCTTACGAGGTTATACAGAGAAATTCAACCATATTAAGATCAGACTTACTTGCAGCATTATCAAGTTGAACAGTCAATCCTTAGTATTGTTGAGCATCAACCCATTTCGTTGTTGGGTGAGGGGTAGTCCTTCGGGACTGCAATGGAATATTTGTTGCAATTGGAAGCATGAAAGTTATGGAGACCCACACAAGGGAGGAGGCTCAAGTTGTTGCGTTATTTCTTGGCTTAAAATGGGGGATTTTTTTTTTCCCCAAAATAACACCCATTTTCAAACAATTTCATTAATTAGTATTGTTTCCAAACTAGTTAGGAAACTAACATCTCGAGTGTCGGAGACTTGAGTTCACTGTAACAACTCGAGTTTGAGAGACTCAATTTAAATGACGTGGCATGAAACTTGAGTATTAAAGACTCAAGTACCTGATTTGCACACAACAACAACAACAAAAAAAAAAAAAAAAGAAAAGAAAAGAGAGAAACAGATTAAATGAAACTCAGAAATCACGAAAAAAGAAGAAACAAAGACAGAAACCCAGAAATCATGAAGACAACCCAGAAATGAGACAAAAACAACAAACTAAAGAGATCAAACCTAGGCGGCGATGACGAAGGCTCCAAGAGGCGGTGGCAATTAAACCCAAGCGAAGAAGGCTCCAAGCGGTGGCGATGAAGGTTCCAAGCAAAGGTTTTTGTCTAATTCCTTCATTTTCTTCTCTGGGTCTTTGGGTTTGTTGATGTTTTGTTGGGGTTTGTTGATTTGTCTCTGGGTCTTTGGGTGAATTTCTTGATTCTTGTTGTTGATGTTTCTCTCTGGGTCTTTAGGTTTCTTGATTCTTGATGTTTGTTTGTGTTTGTATAATTTTTTTTTTCTTTCATTGTTTGTAGAAAGTAGAAACTCGTGGATTTTTTTCCAGAGGAAGAAGAGGAAGAGACTAGAAGAAGAAGAGACTCACTCCTAGTTTTCTTTTGTGGAACTCGAGTCTCTTTGTATAATTTTTTGTTTCTTTCACTGTTTGTAGAAAGTAGAAACTCGTGGATTTTTTTCCAGAGGGAGAAGAGGAAGAGACTAGAAGAAGAAGAGACTCACTTCTGGTTTTCTTTTTTGGAACTCGAGTTCCACGTGGATTTTCATAGAAATTAAGTCTTTGATACTCGATTTGCTACAGTGATCTTAAGTATCTATTACTCGAGATGTTAGTTTTCTAAATAGTTTGGAAATGATGCTAACTAACGAAATGGTTTGAAAATTGGTGTTATTTTGAAGGAAAAAAAAAATCCTAAAATGGGTGACTAGTTTCAATGTCTACTAGTTAGTAATTTAGTGCTAAAACCCAATACAAGTTAGAGCTGTTACGTGTACAGTTTCATGTCTAAGGCCAACAGGACACATCCTTGAAGACGCACGAAGTTTTGCAATGTAACTGAGCTTAATAAGAGAAATTATTTATTCATCTTTGGGAGGAGACCTTCCTTCTCTTACAACAAGTATGGACCTTAGTATGGGATCCAGGATGGTAAGACAGTTAATGGTGAGACAAAAGAAAATTTTGGTAAATTTGCAAGGTTAGCATGATTCTAGTAAGCATTCATATCAATGTGTATAATAGAAAAATATGTAGAATTTACATAGTTTTGTCTAAAAATAACTCGCATCAGTTTGTGTATAATTGTTATAGTAATTATGTAATTTTTTTTTTTTTTATATATAGTGATATTTTTTTTTTTTTTTTACGCATCGAGGATAAAGGAAGAGGGTGAATGATAGTTACTGTGTGTAAAGAAAGGAAAATAATTAAAAAAAGTAAGAAAATTAATATTTTAATGAAATATAATGTAAAATAGATAATCTGAAATGAGGTGTTTTGAAAAGTAAGTATGCAAAATAGAAAAAGTACGTTGTGGGGGGTGGAAACCCAAACTTATGTATTGGGCCCAAGACCCTATTTGAAGGTTACTGTGTGTCCGAAAAGGTGAAAGTTGTTGAGAGGGAGTCCGCATGAAAGAAAGATACCTGAAAGTGAAGGGGATCAGTTTGAAGAGAGCACCAGTGGTCCGAAGAGATCATTCGCCTCAGATGTAAAGATTCTTGGTCAAGCAAATATCTGGAGGATTCGAATGATCTTACTAATGACTTCAGCGATCTGGATAAGTTTTGGCATGCCTGGAGATAAGAAAAATGGAGAAATATCTAAAAGGAAAAGCTGCCACCACCACATTAAATGCACTGCATTTGCTTTTCTAGCCGCATTAATGTGAAGAAGACCCCTGAACAATGTCATCCCAGCTACTACCACTCACAGAAAGCTGAAGAAGAGATCTGACGTGACACATACTCAAGTGGACACTTAGATAAAGAACAAGTGAACGATGAAGATAGTGAGGAAGGATGATATATAAAGAAAAAGCCTCTGGAGGAGGAAGAGGATGGTTTTTTGAGAGTTGTATTGATTTTTCATTCAATAATATTCCTCTTCAGACATCAAATTGAAAAGACTTGAAGTGTGTTTTTTTATATTAGTTCCTTCTTGAACACCATAGTTAACTATTGTTTAGTTCACAATCAGCCTAGCTCTTTCACCAATTCTCTACAAATTCATTATTTTGAGTTGAGTGGGCTCATAATCCAAACCTTTTGAGCTTGAACTACAAAAATAGACCCTACATAGATTTTTATGCTAAAATAAATAGAAATTTTTGCACGAACATTCAATAGGTGTTGTATTTGATTGGCTATTATTGTATTTGGTCCACATTAGTAATGTACAATTTATATAAATTTGTATAATATTTACCAATAAAATCTCTATATTTATTTTTTAAAGTCAAATAACTGTTTACAATCATTACAGTATTAATAGATTGGATCTTTATTTTATTAATAAATCAATTAAATATAAATATAAAATAATTAATTTTTAATATAAGCTTTATAAGAAATATTAGATCTCCTAACGAAAGTATATGTTACATAGCTTGGATAAGTCAAATAACATACTTTCATTCTCCAAAAAAAAAAAAAAAAAAAAAAAAAATGTCAAATAACATACTTTCATTCTCCAAAAAAAAAAAAAAAAAAAAAAAAGAGTCAAATAACTTACTATAATATATCCATTGCAATCAATACGATGACTAATTTAACTAGTTTGGAGACTTGGAGGCGTGCCCGTCATTTGATGTTGGGGTGACGATCCATCACGGGTCATTCCAATATAATATCACAATTTGAAAAGTACTAAGAGTCACTACTCACTTCTTTTATTCATATTTCTTTGTTACATCAGAAATTTCTCGAATTGTCTTCCAAGCTTTTTCTAAGTCGTAGATTTTTTTTTTCTTTTCGACGAGTTATAAGCTCCAAATTATGAGAGTACTAGTCAACGCTATTAAGGACAGAGCTAGAAAATTTTTTTCGTAAGGATAGAGCTAGGAATATTTTTTTGGAACCGACTTCTAAAACTAAAATAAAATTGTACGAAAGCCAAATTATATTTTGTGAGGGATTACTAAACTAAAATTATAGGAATATTTTTAAGATCTTTTAATATAATGAGTTTTTTGTATAGATAATATCTTTCATATAAAATTGAATAAATTATATTATTGGGCAACACCACCCTTAATGCAATGCACGTAATAGTTTAACATTTAAAATGAAGGTCACCAATCACCAAAAAATCAAAAATAAAAAGTCAAAACATTAATTGATTCGATTATTAAATTCTACCAATGATATTCATTTACACATCAATTTGTAAATATTTTTAGAATAAAATTTATAACAACTTTAACATCTTCCTAAAAACATAATGCAATATAAACAACACTATTATTATGTATTATACTGCATTCCCATAAAATTTTGACCCCGGTGAGAATAAAAATAATAGGGATTTAAATATAAATACATAAATAAATAAAAATAAAAATAAAAAAACTTCTTCAAAACTACATAAAATAAGCTCCTCACCATTTGTTTCTAGTCTAAACATTATCTTCCTTCTCCCTTCTCTGATGAAGCCTGCCAATCAGACCTCAGATCATCCTAAGTCTCAACAGTTGTAAACCACATCATGTCCTCATCCAAGAAGGTTCTAGGCTTTAAGCTAGCTCTGTGTGTGTGTGTGTGTGTTTTTTTTTTTGTTTTGTTTTGTTTTTTTTTTTATTTTTTTATTTTTATGTTTTTCCTAAATTTGCGGAAAGGCTAAAGCCTTCTTTTGTAAGTAACTCTTATTGCAGAAAAGCCTCTGCAATTTTTTTAATCTAATGGTTTGTTTGGATTGAGAGTGAGGGAGGAGAAGTAGAGTAGAGTAAAGTAGATTTAACACAAAATTAGCTCATTTTTAGACCATAAGTTCTCAAATCCTAAAAGTGAATCCTAAAAAAAAAATCCTAAAATTGAGGAGGAGCCAATGAGTAATATTTTGATATAATTCTACTAGAAAATTCAAAACCTAAGGGGACCATGGCCTCCGTGGGCCCTCCCCTAACTCTGTCCTTGAATACTCGTATAATAAACAAAAAAGTTTAACATAATATAATTTCTTTTTTTATATTTTCTTTTTGACATTTATAATTATGATAATTATTAATAGACAATTATTTTGATTATAATCAATTGACACCACCTACTATTCAGTGTTCAAATCTCCTCTCTTTATTGTTGTAATCATTTAATTATAAAAAAGAAATATTATTTTAGAATATAGATGTAGACATATCACATATAGATGTCATCTATAATTTATAGCATTCACATTAGGTGATGGCATGCAAAACGCTTGAGAATGGAAAATGCATAATACAATTGACACAAATGCACAAAAACCAGCTCTATTGGATGATACATTTTGCATCTGCATTTGCATGCTTGTTACAATATTATCTATGTTTGCATAATACTTTAGCTTCCATCATTCTTTACCAAATTAATTGTTTTTCCATTCTCTCCTCTCTTTGCCCTTCCCTCTCCTCCATGTGGTGTAGGATTGTGGGTAAAAAAAATATAAAATAGGTTTTGATGGTGCAATATACATTTATTTTTGCATAAGCCAATGAGAATCCTCTTAGAAATATGTAATCTCTTATGTATAAGTGGTGTCCAAAAAATAAGTCATATCAAATAAAATGTCAAATAGATGATTCAAAACCAAATTAGTAAGTAAAAGTGTACACCTCTCCCTTAACCATACACATTTGATCACCTTGTCTCTGTAATCAAACAATCTCATTCTCCCATAGATCCAGTCGTCTTCGCCAGCCACACCTTCACCAGAATTCAACGCTGGTAGTCATGATCTCCACCACTATACTTGCAGTCATTTGCAAGACCAGTAAGTATGTGCTTAATAAAACTAATGGAAATCCTTTAAAAATAACCAAAAATAACCAAAAAAAAAAAAAAAACCTTGGAAAATAATCAAACTCTTGTACAATCAAAAGAAGAAAAATCCTTAAAAATTAAGATGGAAATTGGACTATGTTTACTTGACTTTGTGGTGTAATACTAATGACATTTACGTTTTTATCCTTAAAATGGTCATATGAGCTGAAGAGTATGGAGGGTTATTTGGTCTTTTTATAGTTATAAACAAGGTGGAATGTGTTTGGTTAAGTGTGACTTGTAAATTTGTAATTAATGAATTGACTTTTAATTGGTAGATTCTCAACAAAAAAAAAAAAAAAAAAAAATTTTCTTTTTTCTTTTTTTTTTTTCTTTTTTTTTTTGAAAGGTTGGTTCTCTTTCTATATATGGTAGAGATAACATATTTGATATTCCACAATGGTGTGTTATTTTTATTGGGCTGCGTTTAATTATTATACATTGTAGGTGATATGCTCCTCGAGATAATGGTTCTAAATGTTGGAAATTTTGTCATCATTTTAAATCTAATAGCGTGACGCAATGGTTTTAGGCACATAGGGTAAACGAAAATAAATATGCGGTGTATGTTCCACGTGTCACATAGCCCTTGGAGAAATAAGCCCATGATTAATTAGATAAATCTGCATGGAATCGGAGAGGATTTTCAGTTAAGGACTTCAGTCATTGTCCAAATGGAGACGTGCCAGATATGAATTAATTTTAAATAAAGCAATGCGAGCTAGAATCTATTTTTCAAGTTTCTACTACTTTGCCGGCAGATTGAAGAGAAAGAGAAATCAAAAATGAAAAATAATCATATGCTTACGTGTAAGGATGAAAGAGACTTCTTTATAAATTAAATAGTTGAAAAGTTATAAAAAAAAAAAAAAAATCAAACATACGAAAAATTTTGATTTATGAAACCCAAAAAATAGAATAGAAGATTTGTTTGAGAGAGAGAGAGTAGTCTGAGTGATTAAAAAGGATCGTAAATTTTATTTTTTTAAAGAGCTATCGTCATCTTGTATATTTAGAAAAATAATTAGAAGAGAAAGGTAGTTTTTGCAAAAACAAATTAACAGTGATGTATGATTAGGTGTAAGAGGTGTTTTTGTGTAAATTGATGAATATGACTGGTTATTTTAGAGTTTTGAGTGTCTATACATTATCAGATGGGAATGCTTTTATATACTTTAAAACTGTAACACCTCATTCAGCAAAAAAAATAAATAAATAAATAAAACTGTAACACCTCAGATTAAGAATATTTTTTTAAGTTATTGGAAAAAAATATGAACTTTTAAAATTTTGTTAGTTCATTTTGAAATAAGTATATTAAAATTTGTCATGCCAATGCCATCAACAATTTTAACAATTATTAAAATGTTAACAATTAACTTTTTTATTATTATAAATTTAATAGTTATAACAGAGAGGTGGATTTGAACCCAATTCGTTATCTTGTTCTTATCATTCAATTGAATTTTTATGTTGTTGCACTAACACACACACATATAGACGCAGGGCTCTCATGTGAGCCATGAAAAACAAAACTTTTTTTTTTCACTTTTTATTTTACTCTTTCCTACAATTTTTCAGTAAAAAATTAAAAAGAAAAATAAAATTAAAAAAAGAAAGAAAGAAGCATTTGCTACCTTGCTTACTGTACCAAACCCTAAGTCACATTATACAAATCTAACCTTCAATTCTTCATGTTCAATCATCAATCAACACTTACCTTAAACCACCGATGAGCAAACATAAATCAAACTAGGGTCTCATTAACGAACCAAATGTAACCCAAAAAATAAAAATAGAGATAATGAAAAAGAAAATAAAACATATCAATCAAAAACAACTTAAGGAACCCTAAAATCAAAGCAACCATCGGAGAAACAGTGGTGGGGTTAAAAAAAAAATTCAAGTGGGGAGAGGGCAAATCAAATATATTAATAGTTTTTAAATCCACAAAATAACACACACAATGACAATATATAACACGATGACATATTACTCATGATCCGTATTTTAGTACATAAGAAATGCTTGAATACTAGCATACTTTTTTTATTCCATTTATGTAGAAAAATAGTACAACTCTATTGACAAATACAGTTTAAAAAGTTCTTTCCCCACGACAAAATCTCACAAGCCATAACAATTTCACCAAAATAATAATAATAATAATAAAAATAAAGGTTTAAAGGTTTATAAGTAAAAATGAAAATGTAATAAAATTAAAAAAATAATAATACAAAAATTTATTACACCTGAAAACAAAGATATTGTTTTGAGAGACTACACAATTTTAACTTATAATGTCTATTACATGTTGATTGTTTTTTATCATCATGTTAAGACATCAATCAGTTTTTTTTTTTTTTTTTTTTTTGTTTAACATAAGTTTGAACTCCAAATCTTTTATTTAATGACATAAAACTTACTGTAGAGACTCAGTTTAGGAAGGTTCCCCAACAATACATTTTTAGAGAGTGGGACGAAAGGTTAGGCCCTAACAGACTAGCAACGGAACACAAGCCACCTTCTTCCATTGACGGGGAGTGAGCCCAATTTACAACTAAGGGTAGCTCCTCGGCCCCCGTCCGAGGAGGTTCCCCCTGAAAACCGACATGACATCGGAGTCATTCTATGTCATGGAATTGAATAAGAAAATTTTCCTCCTCCTTACTGCTTTGCTCGTCTTTCTTATATAGTTCTCTCCCTCCTATCCCCTTCTTCCTTCTGTTGATCATCCATTGGCCTTCCCTCTGACCGTCCGTCCCATCAGAGGCCTTATCCGTACTCGAGTGGCTCACAATAATTAATGTTACCCGGTCAAGGGGTTACATCCCCATTAATGTAGCCAAGGGGTTAGATGAGCGCATTCAATGCAGAGGTGACAGCTCGCCTAAGGCTTGCTCCTTCGCCGTGCTCCCATCACCGACGCGTGGCACTGGACCCTCTCCTCCTCGGATATTCAAGAAGTCCCCTTTGGTGGGGTGTTGCTCGTGTTCTTCCAAGGTCTCGGACACCCGAGGACGGGCCCCTCCTCGGATATGTTCCGCGGGGGTCGGTCCTTGTGCTTTCATCCTCGAACCCCCTATGCATCCTCGGCGTGGGCCCTATGGGCCTGGCTCGGAGTGGGCCGAGGCTACCCGATTTTCTGGCCCCATAATAGCCCCTCAAAATCTTGCTACACGCATCCTCGGCCGGGGAGAAGGATTTTGACATCCTCGGGCCCGCTCCGTGCCCAGTCGAGCCTTACCCCCCGTCAGCACTGGGGTCTATTCATCTGCCCAAGGCACGTTGCTGACGTTTCAGAGCACGTAACGTGCCCATCATTAAATTCAGGCAGCTCTGTGCTCCCCACGTCTAACGAGGCGTTACCAATCCAACGGTGGAGGTTTGTCTCGCATATATGGGCGGGAAAACCCGCATGGCTCTTCGATTTGGGGTATAAATACCCATATGAACCACTTCTTCCTGTTCCTTATTTGCAATTAAGAATTCTCGCGCGTCCCTCCTGAGTTCAGCCACATTCTCACTTACATCTCCAACACAAATAGCCTGTCCGAGGAGCTCCTCCTCTTCCCAGTAAGTCGCTCTATCCCTCNGAGAGAGGAGAGGGAGAGAGAACTCCATCACCCCGGGGTGAACTCTCTCTCTCTCTCTCTCTCTCTCAAACCGGCTCACTCTCCCTCTCTCTCAAAGTTAGGGATTTGAATTAAACCCACTTCGTTTTGTTTTGATTGTTGGTGGTGGCAGGCTGGGTCATGGGTTTGTTTGATTAATGGTTGTGGTGGGTGGCTATGGCTTAGCTTTGCTAGGCTGAATTTTTATTGATTTGTGTTTGATATGTTTGGTAACTTGGTTTGATACTAGATTTGGTTTGGCTAATTTGGGTTTGATGTTTGGTTTGTGTTTGATATTTGATTTGTGCTTGAATTATTGGTTTTTGAAAAAAAAAAAAAGTTGAATTAGGAGGAGGAGAAAGCTACAAAGAGACTATGAATGAATTTAGGAAGGGAGACAACGTCGACGACGTCGTTTCCCCCTTCCTATGTTTTCTTTTTTCTTTTTTTCCAAAATTTTCTTTAATTTCGAATTTAAAAAAAAAAAAAAAAAAAAACACGCACACACACACACACACGCAAAACAACACGGAGCCTTGAATTAACAAAAATTGAAAGTTAGAAGACTGAATTGACAAAACTAAAAGTTAGAGGATTGAAATGAAAAAATGTGAAAGTTAGAAGGTCAGTTTTGCATTTTTACCTATATTTATCTCTCTATGTCATCATTTTTTAAGTTGTTTTTTTTTTTTTTGAATTTAGGTGCTAAATAATTAATTAAAAATTAAAATATAGGAAATTTTCAATGTTACAAATAATGATGGGTTGATAGTTTTTATAAATATAGTGAAATTTTTTGTATATATCTATAGTGAACTAAATAATTGTTGAGATATGTTGATATACCAAAGTTGATAATTTTGTATTCAATAGATTTTTGAATTATAATTATTGTTGTAGGGACTCAGTTTAGAAAGGTTTCCTAACAATACATTTCTAGAGAGTAGGACGAAGGGTTAGGCCTAACACAGACTAGCAACGGAACACAGCCACTTTTCACCATGGAAGGGGGAGTAGACCCAATTTACAACTAGGGTAGCTCCTCGGCGCTTGTCCGAGGAGGTTTTTTCTTTTCTGAACTGCTTTGCTTGCCTTTCTTATATAGGTCCTTCCCTCCTATCCCTTTCTTCCTTCTGTTGATCATCCATTGGCCTTCCTCTGACCGTCCATCCCATCAGAGGCTAATCAGTACTCGCGTGGTTCACCATGATCAATGTTACCCTGTCAAGGGGTTACCTCCCATTAATGCGACCAGGGGGTTAGGTGAGCGCATTCAGTGTGAAGGTGACAACCTGTTCTGGGTCTGTCCCCCACCTGAAATTAGCCTCGGTATGCCAAGGACAAGGATGTCCTCAAGGGGTCCAAAAAGCATAGGTCTTCATATACCAACCTCAGACGATCATCCCTCCTCGGCATGGGCCTTGGGCCAGATGCAAGATGGGCCCGGGCTACCAGGCCTACGGGCCCCACAATAGCCCCTCAAAATCTTGCTGCCCGTCCCCTCGGACAGGGGGGGGGGGGTTTTGATACCTATGGGTCCTCGCGGCCGATGCCCGGAGAAGCCTCTTCTCCTTCCTGCCGACATAGCTGAACTGGGGAGCAAGAGTGGGCCAGAGGTTGCCCTTAACCTTAAGAGACATCTAGGCATGGTGGGTCCCCTGATACCTATTTATCTCACTTGAACTTTGTTGCTTAGCACCTCCCTTCTCTTTACGGAGCACCTGTTTTGTTGGCAGGCTATCCAGGCATTTTTCAGGCTGGACGAAGAGGCTTTTACCGAGGGGCAGCCAAGACTAAAGCCACCCTCAAAGCTCACATTCTTGTAGTGTGCGGGCGCTTCTGTTATGAGACTTGGCATGGAGCCCTCAACCAAGCGGGGTTGATGTCTCGTCTGACCTTAGGAGGCGGAGAGACTGTTTTACCCTTCCGCAATTTGCGAGGTTGTTCCTGTTGCTTCCAAGGAGGGGTCTGCATTACCAGAGGCAAGTGAAAGTCATAACGGAGCCGCTGAGGACACATCTGCAGCTAACAGACCTTTTGAGGGGGCCGAGCCCATAGAGCGTTGGAGAGGGCTAGAACCGAGGGTCAAGAGGTGCCTCAAGAGGTGGTAAGGCTTCCTGCTAGCTCCCCAGCCACACTCAAGGTTCCTCCGATTACCCCTACCGTGGAAGGGCCCTCTGAAGTAGCCCCTCCGAGACAAGGTCCCTAGGTGTTGGCTGAAGCCTTTTGACAAGCCTCCTCAAGAAAATTTACTTACCGAGTTGGAGGGAAATGGCCTATGGCATAGGACCCTATTATTTGCTTTCTTTTTCATTCCATTTTACTTCTTGCCTCAGGGGCATTATAATGAAACTATATACTTTCTATTTGAACTGAACATTCACTATCTTGCTTCTAATTATTGATGCTTCCTTTTTCTTGCCGTACTTTAATATTTTGTTCAATACCTTGGTTCCGTTCTGGATTTGGTCTCATGAGATCATTAGCTATCCTTCAGGCATCAATCCGAGGATCGCATTACAATTTGGTTCTAGCTGACGCTTCGATTCCTCTGTAAATAGTTAATTTAACCCTTCAATTCTTCTGTGAGTAGCTAGTTTTCTCATGAGTTTGAGTCCTTAGACCATACAATACCTTGGTTCTGTCTGGTACCCAGGTATAGCCGAGTGGTTAGTTTCCCCATAGGCTTGAGTCCGAGGACCATGCAATGCCTTAGTTCTGTCTAACACTTCCGTTCTTCAGTAAGTATCTAGTTTCCCCACAGGTTTGAGTCCGAGGACCATGCAATACCTTGGTTCTGTCTAGTACCCAATATAGCCGAGTGGTTAGTTTCCCAATAGGCTTGAGTCCGAGGACCATGCAATGCCTTGGTTCTGTCTAACATTTCCATTCTTCTGTAAGTATCTAGTTTCTCCATAGGTTTGAGTCCGAGGACCATGCAATACCTTGGTTCTGTCTAGTACCCAGGTATAGCCGAGTGGTTAGTTTCCCCATAGGCTTGAGTCCGAGGACCATGCAATACCTTGGTTCTGTCTAACACTTCCATTCTTCTGTAAGTATCTAGTTTCCCCATAGGTTTGAGTCCGAGGACCATGCAATACCTTGGTTCTGTCTAGTACCCAGGTATAGCCGAGTGGTTAGTTTCCCCATAGGCTTGAGTCCGAGGACCATATAATGCCTTGTTTCTGTCTAACACTTCCATTTTTCTGTAAGTATCTAGTTTCCCCATAGGTTTGAGTCCGTGGACTATGCAATACTTTGGTTCTGTCTAGTACCCAGGTATAGCTGAGTGGTTAGTTTCCCCATAGGCTTGAGTCCGAGGACCATGCAATGCCTTAGTTCTGTCTAACACTTCCATTCTTCTGTAAGTATTTAGTTTCCCATAGGTTTGAGTCCGTGGACCATGCAATACCTTAGTTCTGTCTAGTACCCAGATATAGTCGAGTGGTTAGTTTCCCCATAGGCTTGAGTCCGAGGACCATGCAATGCATTGGTTCTGTCTAACACTTACATTCTTTTGTAAGTATCTAGTTTCCCAATAGGTTTGAGTCCGTGGACCATACAATACCTTGGTTCTGTCTAGTACCCAAGTATAGCCGAGTGGTTAGTTTCCCCATAGGCTTGAGTCCAAGGACCATACAATGCCTTGGTTCTGTCTAACACTTCCATTCTTCTGTAAGTATCTAGTTTCCCCATAGGTTTGAGTCCGTGGACCATGTAATACCTTGGTTCTGTCTAGTACCTAGGTATAGCCGAGTGGTTAGTTTCCCCATAGGCTTGAGTCCGAGGACCATGCAATGCCTTGGTTCTGTCTAACACTTCCATTCTTCTGTAAGTATCTAGTTTCCCCATAGGTTTGAGTCTGTAGACCATGCAACACCTTGGTTCTGTCTAGTACCCAGGTATAGCCGAGTGGTTAGTTTCCCCATAGGCTTGAGTCCGAGGACCATGCAATGCCTTGGTTCTGTCTAACACTTCCATTCTTCTGTAAGTATCTAGTTTCCCCATAGGTTTGGGTCCGTGGACCATGCAATACCTTGGTTCTGTCTAGTACCCAGGTATAGCCGAGTGGTTAGTTTCCCCATAGGCTTGAGTCCGAGGACCATGCAATGCCTTGGTTCTGTCTAACACTTCCATTCTTCTGTATGAAGGGGTTTGTCCTCGAACCGCTTTGCTGGAAATGGTTCCTCCTCGGGTCGGACCATTAACTCTACGGTGCTTTAGGAAGGGGTGGTTCGGACTCTGATCTTACATGTGGCATTGACCTCGCCTTCAATTCAAGTTCCCATCTTCTTCACTTACGAGGCGTCTCTTAGCTAGTCGTGCTCTGCACTTGACGTTTCGATGTGCGAGACCCACCTTCATTAATATCCTCGTGAATTGATACAGATCCAGCGGTCTACGATCTCCTTGGGATTTGGTATCCCCGTGATTAGTACCGCTGATAATTCTCTTTTCGAACTTTGTGTGGATTAATTCCCGCCAGTATTCATCCTCTATATAAGGCTTTCTGGGCAAACGTTTCTCCGCACTCCATGAACTTCCCAACACAACTAGAAACACGTCCCTTCAGCTCCCCGAGCCCCTTCAATAACCCTGCCAGGATTGTGACTAGAGTTGGAAGATATGGGGTGGCCCTGGGCGGGTGTGAGGACACACAGGCCAAAGGCCCTACCATCCCGGCCAAGAGCCGTTGTGACCGTAGCCCCCACTAGGCTTCCGGCGCGGCAGAGTCTAGGCGTAACCCTGATAGTGCCATGTGTGGTAGCCAGGAGGGATGTCTCTGAAGTACCTAACGCTCTTCCCCAGGGTGCACCCCTGCCGGAGGAGACACGCAAAATCATGTCATGGCTGGTGCCCGAGTGTTGCCGTCTCCAACGGCCAACGCTCGTGAGGATTGGAGAGAATCAAGGGAACATCATGGGGGAGGGCTTCCCAGTGCACCTGCGTCAGCTCCTCTCTTTGTTCCAGCTCCACCGCACTGGACAAGGAGTTGTTGGTGGCCATGAAGCGCGCTAGCCTCAGCCCCACTCCCTCTAGCTAGTTTTAGAACAGGTCCACCTGGACCTCTGTTTGTAGAATTAGCTTGTAAAATTAGTTTTAAAACAAGCCTGCCTGAGCCTCTGTTTGTATCTTGTACTTCCCGCTTAATAGAATAATATGAAGTTCCTTTTCTTTTCTGTTGAATCTTCTACTTTTCTGCAATGTTTTTTTTTTTTTTTTTTTTTTTTTTTTTTATTTTGTGCGTCACTACCAACCTTCCGTAAAATAATTACTTAGGAACGATCGCCCGTTGCGTCTGCCAGTGCACTAATCCTCCCCACAAACGGCGCCAATTGTAGGGACTCAATTTAGAAAGGTTCCCTAATAATACATTTCTAGATAGTGAGACGAAGGGTTAGACCCTAACAGACTAGCAACGGAACACAAGCCACTTTTCACCATGGAAGGGAGAGTAGACCCAATTTACAACTAAGGGTAGCTCCTCGGCGCTTGTCCGAGGAGGTTTTTTCTTTTCTAAACTGCTTTGCTCGCCTTTCTTATATATGTCCTTTCCTCCTATTCCCTTCTTCCTTCTGTTGATCATCAATTGGCCTTCCCTCTGACCGTCCATCCCATCAGAGGCCTAATCAGTACTCGCGTGGTTCACCATGATCAATGTTACCCTGTCAAGGGGTTACTCCCTATTAATGCGACCAGGAGGTTAGGTGAGCGCATTCAGTGTGGAGGTGACAACCTGTTCTGGGTCTGTCCCCCACCTGAAATTAGCCTCAGTATGCTGAGGACAGGGATGTCCTCAGTGGGGTCCAAAAAGACATAGGTCTTCATATACCAACTTCGGACGATCATCCCTCCTTGGCATGGGTCTTGGGCCAGATGCAAGATGGCCCCAGGCTACCAAGCCTACGGGCCCCACAATTGTATTAATACTATAATTTTTTTTTGTGGAGATTCTATAAAAAAAAAAAAAAAAAAAAAAATACAACAAATCAACCTCCAAATAAAAATTCCTGAGTAAGCCTCTGCCCATAAGATACCCATAAGATACCGTGAAAATCTCATAAACCGGTTGTGTGGTTATTATGCGAGTTTGGTCTATGGAGTGTGTCCCTTCGTACATTTCTAACAATTATATATAAATATATTTGGTTGATTGCAATGCTCTTCGCTGCTATACCAGCTGGTTGTAGTTTGGAGTTTGGAGTTTGGACTGTTAATTGGGCTGAGACAACCGAAATCGTTCATTCAGCCCAAAGTTTGCTAGGCTGAGATTAATTTGGGTTCAGGCTGGGTTGAGTTCTATTAGAAATTAGAGCCCAGGAACTGATCCAAGTACAAAGAATTTAATTATATGAACAAGCCAGACTAATAAAAAAGGTCTGAACCTTTTTTTTGGTCTTAATATATATATATATATATATAACCATTTGACTATCAGAAATTGGCATGAGAAATCAATGACAAAAATGGGTAACTGATATGCTAAATTAACAAAATAAAACAACTTTACCATTTCTAATGGACAAGCACCACCAAGTGCTCCAAGCAAAATGAAATACAGTTTCAAAGTTTAACATAGAGGTCGAAGTCCTTGATTTGGTATAATAATAATGATTAAAATAAAATTCAGAACTCTCTTTTTTGACAAATTTGAACAAAATTATAGTATCTTATACCTTTTCTCTCAAGATAATAAAACAAAAGAAAACCACAGAGAGGTTTAGCAAGAACCTGCTAAAAAACACATCTTCAACTTTCAAGCAAAAATTGTTTTCTTTATAAGTGATTATACAGTTTTCACCTACCATTCATCAACCTAAATTTGCAATACAATCAAACAATGGAAGAGAAGATTCATAAATATCTTCCATCTCATCCTGCTTTGAAGTTATTTTCCAATAACAACCTCATCTGCAGAATCATCCAAGCTTACAGTAGAATTTCTCAACTTCAAAATGGAATATCCTTATTTCTTCATTGTAAAGCCGACAGCTTCTTTTCAAAAAGTTTGGCACGCCGAAGAGCATCTAAGGCCTCAGCTTGCTTTCCTGAACGTTTCAAGTTTACTGCCTTTACCTTCTCTGCCTTGATCTGCTCCTCCAGTTGAGTTCTCTCTAGAGTAGAGGTTTCACTTTTACCAACATTGGGTTTCGAAGGCTCTTGTCTTTCCGGGACACGTGCTTCTGCCATATTAGCGTCTTCTAGTCCAATTGCTTTTAAGGCAGATAATAGTTGAGGATCGAGAAGATCTTCAACAACCACATCATCTACCGTTTCTGATTTACTCCCAGAAGAGTCAGCCAACTCCTCCAACTGGTTCTCAAGTGCCTTGGCTAACTCAAACTCAGCTTCTGCTTCCTCTGTAAAACCCTCCCTTCGCAGCTTTAAAGCTCGACGCTTGTGGCCAAGAGATTCCTGTTGCAATTTGAAACGGTCACGACTGGACAATGGTTTCGGAGCCAAATTTGATGTACCACGATCCTTTTTTCCAACAGAATGAATGTTAGATGTAGACACATCACTAGGCGCAGTTTTCGGTGGGGAATTGTCCTCCTCAAGACTCTTCTCAAGCAACTTTGCCTTATTAAGTTCCTCTCGAGCTTCTGTCAACTTCCCTTCTCTCTTTAGGGCAACTGCTTTCCTCTTATGAGCCAAAATTTCTTGATGAAGGGAGCTGTCATTCTTCCGAGAAGCAAGTCCCTGAACTGAACTTGCATTATATATATTTGGCTTCTCATCAGCATGCACCATTTCTCTTTTCTCATTTGCAACATTGTCCTTCTGTCCCAAATCTCCTTTGGCACTTGTCAGGGACCCCAAATGAGTAGTGGAACTAGTAGTAGACCAATTGTCAGAACCAAAATTTAATTTCTTCTCTTGCTTTTCATCAGGCTTGTGAGAATAACTCCAATCATCACCAGTCAGCAGATCCATCAAGTTTAGAGAATGGCCAGGTGGAGGAACGTAATCAGCACCTCCTGTTTTGGTATTTTTTGGAGGACTCATTTCACCTGGAGTACCCAATTTTACAGAAGATGAACCATTTTCCTCAGTGAACTGAGAGACTAGAGAAATTGAAACATCAGCATTCCTCAAGGGAGGATTAACTGTGTCACTTTCCAATCTTCCTAAACCCATTGATGACCCAACAACTTGTTTGTTTGTACTCTCTGCTGCTGGGGCTGACCCTTTATTCACTTCGAACATATCTTTTGATTTCCCATGATTTTCATGAGTTACCAATAATTCAAAAGGCTCAGGCCTTTTATCCTTGATCACATTAATAAGAGGTTCTGTAACGTGCACTTCAGCAACTTCTTCCAATGAACTCCCCTCAAGGGTCTTGAAGTTTTCGTCTTTAGACCTATTAGATTCAATCTGAACTTCTCTCTTTGGAGCTTCCATCTCCGCTATCTGAGCCTCTAATGCCTTAGTTTTGCTCAGAACCTCCTCTGCCTCCTCTGCCTTCCCTTGGCGTCTCAGAGCAAGAGCTTTTCTCTTTAAGTTTAAGAGTTCCCTCTGGAGTTCAGCTTTACTTCTAGATGTTCTGACTAGAGTATTAGATGGGGTCTGAGTTGAAGAAGGCTCAATTATCTGCACAGAGTGATTATCATCTTGCCTAGAAGGTTTAGATGCAGATTTTGCAAGCTCATTATCCTCATCAGTCCAACCTAAATTCTTTAGAACTGATAGATATGTTGGATCAAGCATATCTTTATCTGTTACATCGTCTTCGCCTTCTCCTTCTCCAAGTGGAAGATTTCTATTAATATCTGTATGTTTATAGGAAAAATCCAAGTCTTTACTACCAACAGTAACCCCTGTAGCCTTCACCTCAAAACTATTATCCATCTGTTCAAGTTGAAGCTCAAGAGCCCTACCCTTCTTCAATTCTTCCTCTGCCTCATCCAATCTTCCTTCCCTTCTCAAAGCAAGAGCCTTCTTTTTCAAACTCAGAAGCTCTTTCTGAATTGTTAATCTATTCTTTGGTGCAAGTTTGGGATCAAAATCTTTCCTTGCATTAACATTTGCATCATCTACCTTTGTTGAGTTCAAAAATTTATCAGCAGATAGAGAAGTTGAATGTTTCTGAATTACTTTGGGATTCTGTATAATAAAGTCATCCTCTTGAGAGTCAAAGTTTTCAAATTCCCTCTCAAGTACCTTGGCCTTCTTAAGCTGTGTCATTGCCTCTGCCACATTACCTGCCCTTTTCTGATTAAGAGCCTCTCTTTTCAAAGAATGAATTTCACTTAACATTGCTTCCCTGTCAACGGGAACAGATTGGTGTGAAATGTTTTCAGTATGAACAGATTCCTCAGTCCAACCAAATGATTGCAAAGCAGCAGCTATTTCAGGGTCCTCCATATCCTCATCTGTCACTTCAAGATTACCATCAACAATCAAGTCATCAGAAGCCCCCACTAGGTGATCAAAATTTAAACCATGCCCCTTCTCATATTGAACAGAAATTTCTTCTTTATCATTGTCCATACTGCGGATTAGTGCAGAGAGCTCATCATCAGAATCTTCTTCAGCTCCAGCCAAGAGTTCCTGTTCTTCAAGCTGTTTTTCTAAAACTTTAGCTCGCTTCAATTCTTCCTTGGCTTCTGCTAGCTTCCCCTCACGCTTCAACATAAGTGCCTTTTTCTTAAGAGCAACAACCCCGGTCTTGTCAATGCCACCACCACCCTTATCTTTATTAGTCTTCTGAGAGACTTCTCCAATAAGAGAAGAGAGTTCACCTTCCAAACTCAAACTTACAGACTTTTTACCTTCATCAAAGAGATCTTTATCAGACCATCCCAGTTCTCTGAGTTCAGCAGCAAGGTCGTCCTTTTCTTTACCTGCACGAGGAATGATCGTATTTTTTCTACCAGATTCATTAGGACCATCTTTATTCTGACTATCAGCCATGTTTCCAGAAGACAAGACCTTTTTACGACTTTTTCTTAAGTAGAGTTCCAAAGCCTCAGCTTGCCTCTCAAGCTCTTTCCCTCTCTTAAAAGCTCTTAGAGCTTCCTCTGATTTTCCTTCTCCTTTGAGAATTTTATGCTTCTTCTTTTCTTCCAAAGCTCGCTGACGCAATTCCTCAGGACTAGCAGATCCCATTTCACTCTTTAAATGATTAGGCTCATCAAGAGATCTACTTTTATTTAGTTCTCCTGCCCCATCCCGATTAGAAACTTCTTGAGCATTCGAACAGGATGCACTGCTAGTGGTCCTTTGAACACTGGACACCAAGTCACTGTTTGACTCCCGTGCCGATGAAAAAGATTCCTCTCTAGCACTACCTAGAATCTGGTTCAGAACTTCATCCTCATCCTTTGATGTCAATTTTGAACTGCCTGTACGAAAATATTGAGAACGGAGCTATAAAATTATAGTAAATATCTATTTTGTTCTATAACTATGTGAAATATTGCAAGATAAGAAATTTGGCATTAAAATGATTGCTGATGTTACTAAAAAGGAAAAAAATAAGACATCTGTCCCAGAGACATACAATTCAACTAGATGATACATTTTTTGACAACAATCCTTAATATGCAGGCGCTCAACTTAAATATCTATGTTTATAAATTTCATAATGGAAACAAGAATTTTGCACAGCATCCAACAAATTTCTGATCTCACTTCCCCAGAGTTTTAAGAAAGTACAAATGCAACAGCTTAACTTGTCTCAACTGGATTTGTCCATTGTAATTGATAGCCAGCAGAATAATTCTTCAAAGTATATCACTCTCATATATTGCTTCAAAACTTTATTTTTTAATAAGAAATTAATGATACCAATAACGTATTCAGGTAATGCAGAAGTTCATAATAGAACCAATTTCAACTGCAAAGAGATTTAAAGTGTTGATAACTTTAAAAAATAAATAATAAAAAAAAAATGAGTAATTTATAAGTTATAAAAAGAATGAAAAAAAAAAAAAATTGGGCATTTTGGGGTTGCGCAAAATGAACAAAGAAATGGAATGAGCATGTGCTTCTTTGAATGAGGCAAGGCCATGCAATTGGTGACCCAGTGAGTATCACTGCTATGCGATGAAATAGAAACTTCATTTTTTAAACACGTTTGGGCCCAAGGGGAGAAGAAGCTCCAACTACAGTAAAACAACAAAAATACCTCTACCAGCTCTGCCCTTGTGCCCATGTCGCATCTCAAAGCGTGTGGCCTCTTCAAGCTTCTTACAAGGCTCACATATGCGCACAGGTGAATCACCTTGGCCACGTAAAAACATTCTTTGCTGAGTACAACTGTTGCAAAACAAGCCTCCACACCTTCGGCAGTGATGCTGAAAATCCAGAATGCAATTCATCAAGAACTAGTAAAGACTTAAAATAAAGATTTTAATGACCCCCAAGCATAAAATGAGTAAAAGAAAAATTCAAGAAATTCGTCATGAATTTTTTTTTTCTATTGGTAAGCTACAAGTATGAAATGAGTTTCAAATCCGAGACTTCACCCTCTATCTATTCTAATAGGAGAAAGAAATGCCATTTGAGCCAAAACTCATTTCCAAATTACTAAACAAAAACCAAACCCTTCTATACTGCTCTATCATCCTCAATTTTAAGCCTTTATTTGACCAATCAAAGAAAATCCAATCCTTCATAACTCTACTTATCCATCCTAATCTAAAACAACCATAAACAAATCTTTTCCAAATTTAAATTAACAGCAAGCAAGCAAGCATACAAGACTAATAAGTCCCATCCACTGAAACTGCAAATTCCCAAAAATAATAACAATCATGTGTTGCTCCAATAACACTCTATTATTCCAACGTATCCTAAGACCACCACACACACACACACACACACGCACAAACCCCAAACCAATGCATTTTCAGCCTAATCATGTTCAAGTACACATTTTACAACCAAAGGAACAAATTTTGCTATGTGGGTTTTGAAGAAACATACAAATTAATCAAAAAATATAAATTGGGTGTTGGGATCATAGAGGGAAAAAAAAAATTTTAAATTAAAATTGATAAAAACAAGAATAGGGAAAGTCAAACAAAAACAAAACCTTGCGATTGATGAAAGTGAACTGAGAATTACATCCCTGACAGTGTGAAGCATCAACCACCCATGTGTTCCCTCTCAGTGATGGCTTTGCAGGCAATCCGATCTTCTCTAACATCTTCTTCGCCTTGTTTGTTTTCCGGGAAAATTTTAAGTTTTCAAAGGAAAGAGAAAAATCAAAGAGAGAATCAAGAATGTTTAATTCACAGGTTTTTATTTATTTAATATTATTATTATTATAAGGGAAAGAAAACTTAGATTTTGATTTTGGGTTTGGCAAGGAAGGAAGTAAAGAAAAAGTTGCAAGGAAAGCTGTGACTGACTTCTATTGATGACGATGAGGATAATTAATTTTCGTTTTTGCCATTGTCGGAACTTGGAAGAGCTAACGACGTCGTTTCAGGTAAAGAGCAATGGGCCTTCATGGTTGGGTGTAAAATAGCCCACTGGTGGACCCACACACAACCTAACCATTCTTATCCAGAGAGAAATTTTCATTTGGACTTTATACTTTCTCTTTTGTTTTTCATCTCTTCTTTGGGTCTGGACTTTTTCTGTTGTTAGCAAAGAGTTTTGGTCCATAGAGTTTTTACAAATTCTATGGAAGCCTAATTTAAAGTAAGACTAGATTGAGTGGGCCTCAAAAGGATGAAGTAGACTTTTTTCCACATTTGTCTTTAATATAAAGGGAGATTATTTTATCATGAAGCTTTAGTTTTTTTTTTTTTTAATGAATTTAAATATATGTGTTACTGCTACATCATTTAAAATTAAATATTTTCATTTGGATCGAATGAGATGTTAAATGATGTGGCACTATGGTATTTTCGAACCAACAAAGGTCATTTCCTGGAGAAGATTTTATCTTTACAAATCCAAAGATACAAATCAGAGCCTCATCATTTAAAACTAATTATTGTAAGTTATCATCCCTTATCTTGAAAAGTAAGATCTTAAATGAGATGGTATTAGTACCATGTATACCTTCAGATTAGTTTTTACAAATAAGTGAGCCAATTTTCTATTTTATCTTTTATTCTTAAGATGGAAAAGTCTCATATTGATAGTTTACATAACCATTTTAACAAGGCTTTATTATAAACTTCTCTCCTAAGTTAAAATGAAGATGGAAGTTTAAGGGCAATGAAGCTCACAAGTTAAGTTAAACAAAATATATATATATATATATATTCTATTACAATGTTTTTTATTTATGACTTATGATGCCATAGTTGATGACTATTCAAAGCTCAACTTATCCATTAAACCAAAATTCACTCTCTTTTTTGGTTTTTTGTTCAAGTTTGATTTTTAACCATGTATACAAAACAAATTATGGACAAAGGAATGATGCGACATCTATGCGCTTGACCTAAAGCAATGTCAATGCCAAGTTAAGCAGATTATGGTCCAAGCCATGGTTTTTAGACCTGAACTGTTCAAAAAACCGTTAAAGGGAGAGATCAAGATTTTTAAGGTTGGACCGAAATTCAACCGAGGTCGAATTGCAATGACGTCATAATTACTTTAATAATTAATTAAAGCCTAAATATAGATATTAAATTTATAAAACTAACAAAATTAACTAATATATCTATATATGTGAGAAAAATTTAATGATTTTCAAGCATATATTTAATAATTAAATAAGAAAGTTAATAAAATAAAATAATAAACATGAAAGCATTAAAATTTATGATTAATTTTTTAAGTAAAGTTGAATATCTTTGAAGGATTTTAATTATAAATTTTTTTATATTCTTTGTAAGAGATGGATAATTTAATTAAGTAGAATAGAATTGTGTTAAGTTGTTTTTATTAAAAAAAAAATGCATTTAGTTTACCTTAAGTATTTTTTTGTTATTGTTGAGCATCAACTTGCAAGCTTAGCTCAGTGGTTAGGCTCTAGCTTCAACTTTGACCATGCCTAGGTTCTAAACTTAGTAAGCGTACTTTTCTGATTTTTTTTCTTATTAAGAGGCATGCTTGAACCGGGGTTGGACTGCATAGTTCATGCCACTAGTTCATGCACCGCACGGATCATGCCACCAGTTCTTCATGAATCGTGCGGTCCAAACCCAATTTAAGGGGTTCACAAAATTAAAAAGCATGTCCAGTTCTCTATGCTTAAAAAATCGAATTTCAATCCGATTCTTGGTTACCCAGTCGAACCGCTCGGTCCAATCCGGGTCTGATAACCTTGGTCCAAGCAACTATCTCAGATTCTCGAGAGATATTCCAAAAATTGGGAGATTTTACCTCTAAGATCCTATTTTCAAGAATTTCTCCTCTAATTAAATCCTAATAACTTCCAAAACAAAGAGATCTTGTTGACCCTAGGAACTATTCTTCTACCTTCTCTATATAAGTATTGCATTGTCACCATTCCACTACTACTTTTGTACATATGACATATTCATACCATTGCTAACTTAAGCATCAGGGATTCTCTTCTCGATCTAACGACAGTGCACCTCTTGTTATTCTTATTTTCAACGCAAGTTCTCATGGATTTGGGATCAATTTGTACGATCAACTAAATTGCAATGTCATCCATATTTGTGATTTAAAATTGAAAGAAAAATGTATTTTAAACATGTTTTTGAAAATGTAGCAATTGCAACCGTAGACTAAATTTCAGTCATATTGCTTGATTTCTTTTTTTAAGTGAATCAAGGTTTCAAATCTCCCTCCCCATTGTTGTTGCTTATAACTATTGAAATCTAAAAAATAAAAATGAAAATCAAATTAAATATAGTAAGATTTTGTGGAATATGAAATTTAGTTATGTATATAATACATACTATATGTTAAGAAGTCCTATCCAAATCTTAGAAATTACATTTTTGGCACAAATTATGGTCTTAAAATTAATGGCTATGTAACCTAAAAGGTATAGCAGCCATTTTAGATCTAGAAGCCAACATAAGTAAGATAAAATGCAAAAATCAATATTAAATAAAATAACAACTATTATCAAATTTTGACATTTTAAATTATTCTTTCTTTCTTGTTTTCATTTTTAGATAATATTATTAATCTCAACTAAGTATGAATAAAAATGTCAGATTCTCATTCAACTAAAAGTAAGAATAATAATAATAATAATACGTTCATTGCGAATTCAAATCCTATCATGTTTTTACTTGAAAATCAAAGTGATAGATATATAGTAATAGAATATTATAATATCAATGTTTAATTGATGACACATTGATATTTCGTATTACTTAGTATAATAGTCTTTTTTTTTTGGAGGGGGGGGGGGGGGGGGTTGTTCCCCATTTGTTGTTGGAAAATCAAGATGAACACTTTGTCATGCCCATATTGTGATGGAAAAATGCACCAGGATTTACCATGACTTAAATCTTATTGGGCTGCGAGGTAATTAAGTAATAATGGCCAAATGATTAACAATGTAGTAAGTACAACACAGTCAACTTAGTGTGGCTATTAATTGCAATTGGGGTTTGTGAGCCTTAAATGCAGGCTATGCAGCAAAGAGAAGAGTGTCATGAACCAACATACTTGTAATCACCTTTGAATCTTACCATGAGAGAAACACAATGATATTTATAATGGGGTTGTTTTTTAGACTTCCAATTTGTTGGAAGCAGGGAGCATTAAATGAATCGACAAAGTCCAGGAGCTCCTTCATAGAAATATTCCAAACCATTTGTATGTAAATTGTAAATGGAAAAAGTTTAGCTTTTAACTACTTTTGAGCTATTTCCTAATTTTCCTCCCATCTACTATGTGACAATTTATAAGGTTTGAAGTCATTACATTTAACTTATTATGTAGTACTAATTTATAAGACTATTTATCTATATTATTTAAACAGATCACATAATACATTAGAAAAATCATATGACTGAAATTACACATAAATAATCTCTTTAATCACCGCAATATATGGGTTGAAAGAATATTGTTTCAGACTGGTTTGAAGCTAAACTCATTGTAAATACTCACTAGTCAGTCAAGATTCAAGAAGCATTCAATCTTCCTCAAGATCTATATATTTGTGTTTTAAAACTGGGGTGTATGAACCCATAATGGTTGGACTCCGGTATCTAACATGTATAATCAATGTCACTAGATTCTCTAATTAATATACACATTGTTTTTGTCTTCTTTTTCAAAGGTTTCTTTCCATTTAAAATTGATTATTTTATGTTTCATATTAAACATTACTACTCTAATTTTATATCCAATGTCATGTTATTTTTTAAATAATGTGACGCTCTATACAATGTCCGATCAAAAAAAATAAAATCTTAAAATGTGAAATGAATTTTGTCAATTTCCAGTGAAATAAAGAGTATTGTATTTCCCAATTGTTTTATTAATAATTTGCATTGGTTTAAAAGTAATTGGTGCTTTTGTGACCCTTTGTAGCTAATCATATTAAGCATCAAGTCTTTCCGAATTATATTTGATTTATTTATTTATTAATAATAAATATGATATGATTTGAAATTCTGTCATTAGTTTTAAGATTCTTGTTTTTTACTATCATATTCATGTTATGATGTCAATGAGTATCTTTTGCTGCACACAAGATTCGATTCCAAATTTCTTATTTGATGACAAAATATTTTACCAATTTAGCTAATCGAATGCATGTACTCTATCTTAATTTCCTGCTGCAATTGCAAATGCTTTTTAAACTTTCTCAGAGATCAGTTTAATAATATTTCTTTTCTATGCTTTAGATACAAATATGAAATATGGGCAACATTGTAGGGCCATTCCCTATATATGAGGATCCGTGAGAAAATATGAAGTCCGCTATACTTAATAATTAAAAAAAAAAGAAAAAGAAAAAGAGTGTTTAGAAGGTTATACATAACCAAATAAGTTGAAAAAAAAAAAAAAAAAAAAAAAAAAAAGAGAAGCTCATCCAAATCCACTTGCCAAAGAAAAAGATATTGAGGAAAAGAAGAAGAAACCAAAGGTGCACATGAAAGGATGAGGTAGCTATTAATTGCAATTGGGGAGTGTGAGCCTTAAATGCAAGCTATGCAGCCAAGAAAAAAGTGTCTTGGACCGACATCCTTGTAATCACCCTTGAATCTTACCAAGAGAAAAACACAATGATATTGATAATGAGGATTATTTTAGTCTTCCAATTCGTTGGAAGCAGGGAGCATTAATGGATTGACAAAGTCATGGAGCTGGAACTCTTTCAGAGAAAAATTTCAAACTATTTGTATGCAAAAAAGCAAGAACTTACTAGGGCTATCAAGAGTAGTCAAGAGGCACAAACTCAAGGACTAGATCGAATTTGTATTTTAAAATCGAATACTTGGATGAATACTCTATACGTGACTTGATTCTCTCATTTATATGTGCAACGTTTTTTGTCTTCTTTTTCAAGGGTTTAAGCCTTAAGGCTCAAAGTAACTAGCATTGTGAAACCAATTGTTTTGTTTGTAACTCACACTGGTCTGACAGTACAATCTTACGATCTGAAATGTTTTATACGATTCAAATGGTACAAATTTTTTTTTTAATTTATAGAACTGAACTGAGATCGAGATTTTGATTACAAAATCAAATTGGTAGAATTAGGAGTCAATACTGATTTTAGATTAAACAGGCCCAAATGTCAAATTAACTTAAATAGACCCAAATAATAGTATTTACTCTATCAAGGTCTACCTAACAAAACTAATTTACAAAAATTTTGGTTAGAAGCTTAGGAAATGACTTTGTCAATTACAAAACTTTGGCTTTTAAAAGCATGTATGTAATTGACTATTAAACTGGGAGACGAATGCCTGGGCTGATGCTCTGGCCAGGAAAGCTGTTTCCCTTCAATAAGAATTTTGCACAACCTCTCTAGTCTTTTTTGTAACAGACTATGTAACACCTCTGCCCATGTGGCTAACTCTTAGTTTCTAATATATATCCTTTTAAACCACCCCCCCCCCCCCCCCCCCCCCCCCANTTGTGTAAATTTAACAAAGATAATTTAAACACATAGTAATGTTGAGTAATGGAGACAATGTGGGCATCAATGTCCTTTCCATAAACCGAGGATGATGAAAATAGGCATTAAAAAATCAGTGGATGTTTCTAAAGAATATTCATACAAACTAACGTCCAAGTCTATCGCCGACTGCGTCAGCGAGCTATGCGGCAAAGTGCACGCGTAGTTGTGGGGCTCGCTAACACCAACGTTAATAGTTGCAAATTGCAGTAACCAAAGTGATTTTTGTATCAGATTATGATTTTTTTTTTTTTTTTTAAAAAAGCAGTTTGAGAAAAAAGACAAAACTTGGGGTATGTTAATGAATTAGATTCAATCATTTGGTTCATTGGTTAATACGTCTATATAGTTGAATTTAATTGAGAAATCTAAGATACAACACTTAATTGTATAAGACAAAACTTGGATACTATGCTTTAATTTCCTCAGTTGATTTCAACCATGTAATTGTATTGAGCAATACATGAAAATCAATTTTATCTTTTCCAAGTTTCAAGTTTCAACCACCATATTTTATCTATTAGCTTGTGAGTTGTACAATTTTATACATTAACATTACATCACTAGTCAAAAGGGTAACTCCAAGGGATTGGGACAAAAAATACAGTCTCAAACTGAGGAAACAGCAGTTAAAGCAATGTTTTTTGGACATTTGGATTTGAAAAGATGCGACAATTGTATCATTTGTTTCATTCAGAATTCTTGACAAAGATTACCAATTTACAATGAAGAAATCCAAATGCTTCGTTTAAGGCATCCCTTTTGGACTTGAGCATGACACCCTTCAAGGGAAAAGTGGTGTATACTAACGAGGTCAGAAAGGAACTGTTATGAGTGCTTTTTGGCGTTTCTATCATGAGCAACAATATTATTGTGTTTGCAAAAGAAGCATCCAGAGCAAGAGCAAGAGCCATGATTGGACTTCAACAATCTTTTTGTCCTTTCACTTGGATAGTGCTAGATGATCAATTTCACGTTTATAAAGTTATAAAATGCTCCCATTTGCTGGCTTGCACTTGTTATGAAAAGTTTTTATCCTTGTTTTACTTCAAAGAAAAGAAATAAGAATTTAACCCTTTATTATTACTTAACAAATCATTTTGACAGAAAGTGCAAATAAAATATATACATGAAATTGAGTAGCAACTAGCAAGTATCCAAAGTTTTGTCATGAACAAAGCTTTGGTAAGGATCTAGCATTGCCAAGGATAGATAATCTTGATCTCATTATGTTTGCCATCTCTGTCTGCATTGCACCACAAACCTTCTCCAACCCCATCATCTTCCAATGCATTCCTTGCAAATCTGCTCTAAGCTTCTTGGTCTCAGAATCCTCCTTACCTAAATTTTCCTTAGTGTTGCTACAAAATAAAGAGTCACAAAAAGTTAAGAGATGGTGGGTGTCTGAAAGTGAACATTTGATCATGGATTGTTGTGTAGTAAGAGCCTTTTGCACAGTTTGTGAAGGAAATTTTGAGTTCCGAGATAGATCTTTCAAAGCTTCTTCTGAGAGCTTCTCATGGTTCAGTGCACAACAGACACTCCTCTTTTCTTCTTCACATAATCCAGCATGAACCTGTGGAAACCTGAAGTCAGTACAAGGATTGAAATTTTGTAAACACATGGAGTATACCACATTTTGTGAGAGTTAAAATTTGAATAGAGGAACAAAATGATACTTGAACACTATTTCCATAATAAGCACCAAACAAGCTCAGCTTTTATTGAATGTAATGTGCTAATTCCATCTATCAGTGTATGAAACATTGCAATATGGTACATACCTCTAGAAACAAATCCATGGCTTGGTAAACACGATCATAAGATGCTCTAGCATAATCTGGCAGCAGCAATACCAATGCAGTAAACTTGGAAGGTTTCAGATGGGAATCCGGAGCCACTTCCACAAGGTATGAATCCAACAAGTTGGTAACCTTTTTTAATCGACTTGTAAATGACAAACTACCGCCTTCAAGGAGAAATGCTTGAACAAGCCTTAAAACCAAATTAACATCATAGAAATAAGCTCGTCTATGTGGAGACGGGGCAAGCAGATAATCAATTGTTGCTTGATCCAACTGTGAACCCATCAGGCTCTCTAAATTATTTCTGTAAAATTTACTTATTCTCAAGCCTAAAGCCACTCGGTAAATTTCAAATAAGCCCTTGCAAGAAAGAGAACTCCTATCAAGCAAAGAAAGCAGATTAATTACAACCTCTGTGATTTTGCACTTCTCAGCTGTTGCTGCACCAATGCATCTTGATTTGTGATAATAGAAGAGAAACTTATAGATTGTAGCATGGTTGACTTTCAGGGAGACCATTGTCTTGATTAACTTGTCTATCAAATCAACATTCAACAACAAAAGATCTTCAAACCACCAGGTTAGTTGAGAAGAGCTGCTTTTCAGGCTGTTGATGCTCGTATCACAGGAAAATTGGAAACTAGAACTATCTGAAGAACATGTATATGGGCTTGCAATACTAGGCAAAGCAATCCGTCCTATTAGACAATCCAAGATATACTGAAGCATAACTGAAGATTTTGTGGCAGGAAGTAAATCTTGGCACTGTTTCAAAGCTTCTAATAGCTCAGACCAAGTCCAAAAGTTGATCCCTTTAAGAGATTTCTCAGTTTGGTCTATTAAACTATGTCTACTAGAACCATTACCATCCATCTCCAAAAAATGAGCAGCAGAGTTTAGGAGAAATATGTTCGAGGGCGTTATCATAGTTCTGCCATTGTCGTAGCAAAACATTGCCATGAGCTCAAAACCCTTTGCACCACCTGGAAATTCATTGAATATCACTTTCAAGTTCCTCACTGTGCCCTTCAAATCACCAAATAATTTGCTAAATAGACTTGAGAAGGACATGAGAATTCTCTGCAAGTATGTATGACACAACAGAGTCATATGGCTAGCAAAAAGTTCAGAAAATTAACTACTCTCACACTTAAGGGGAAAAAGAAAAGAAAAGAATGTTCTTGTTTTGTTTTCTACAAGAAGGAAAAGAAGGAAATCGTTCAAGAAATGGGAGCAAAAGACAAAAGATTTCATTTTAACATTCTTTGATTAATGAACCAATAAAGAAAACTTGTTCACAAGACTCAACACTTTGACATCTTAGAGCTTGAAAGGCTACTGACTCATGAAGCTTTTAATTCCACTAGGAAAAATTAGCAATAGTTTCTGAGATATGAATGACAAACAAAGCAGGAAGGTCTAAAAAATTTTCTAATGCTTTGAGAGATTAAGGTAAAAAAGAAGTCAACTTTTAACAGATATGAATGCCAAACAAAGTGAAGTGTTTACCTTATGGACCATAAAAACTTCTTCCCCATTGACATCCACCTCAAGATCACAGCACCCTTCCATTGTTCACATAAACAAATCTGAAAGCTCACCTAAAACAAACGTTATGCAACTTGAAAAGGTTTGGAAAAGATGTACTTTTCAGACTGATCCAGAAGGATAAAAAGGGATATAAAGAGTTGTGAACCAAGAAGGGAAAGAGAAATAGTGGAACTATTTGTCATTGAACTTTATGTTGCTCAGTCAATGACAAGTATAGAAACCATGTTTGTTCCTACTAGTAAAGAGACAATGGAGGGAATAAGAAGCAACTAAGGCATTTTAAAATGATATAAATAATATATAGACTAACAAAGATTCTAGGAGAGAACCAACTCTTTCTTGGAAGCAGGTAATAAAACATTATGACCAAGTAGTTAATGTCGATATATACATTACACTTCTAGGACCACATCATTTGCCATAACTAGATGACATATGCAACTGTAATTGGTGAACCATTACTTTCACATAAATCTACCATTTTTTCTTGATATACTCATAGTTGGACATGTTAAGATTGTGGCAACAATTGTGGCACAAAAGTTGCGTTGATAAACTCTCTTTTTCTAGTACTCATGTACCTCACAGCAGGCATTGTGACTTCACTTAGGAGATCAAATAGTTGCTATTGCAAAACTCTTGCTGCAAGATATTATGGGAATGGATTAGAGGATATGTGGATGTGGGAAAGCCAAGAAACCAATATTTACAAGCTCAGAACCCAAAACTCTGACCAACTTTTACGGTTCAACATAAATATTTTATTCCACGTGAGAATTCTTGCTTGACCCAGCTAGCCCTTTCCTTTTCCGTTACTTATGCCGCCAATTTCCTAGTGGCTTGACTCTCTAGTGAAAAGTGAAAACTACCGCTTAGTGGATACTGGATCCCACCACTGAGAGTCAGAATTAAAGAACGCATTCTAATAAGGGAATAAATGTGGTTTAAGAAAAATTAAGATTTTGACACAATACAGTGTTTTAACAGCAGTTGAATCGGGTTCAATCTACAACGGGAGTTGCTGTAAGTCAATGAAAACCTACGGTAAAAATGAACTCTTGAAATCATTTCCCCATATTTGCCTCTTATACCATACAGTGGAACCCTTCGGGCCAGTTTACTATAATCTTAAAACAGGTTATAATATTTAACCCATAAATAAAAATCAAATTCAAGCAACTTTAACCACTCTCTTTGACCTTTATTTTTTTGGGGGGTAAGTAGGCTCTCATTGAACTGCCCAAAAGGAAAAAAAAGAAAAGAAAAGAAAAGAAACGAAACAAGCCCATTCTCATTGTAAACTACCAAATAACACCACCCAAACCATGAATGCAAATTGTAAACTGATGCTAAAATGGCCTCAAATCTCAAGTTAAAAAGACAACAGAACACTTTCTCCTCTAAAAAGATGAGGAAAAGTACAGAGTTGTCCAAGTAGAAAAGGCACAGCAATAAATTAAAAATAATGTGTAGTTGTAAAAGCAGATGGCACCAGTCAGCTAGATTATTGAAGTTGATTTTGTATGACAAATCATTTTTCTGAAGAAAACCAAGAATCAGGTGCGGGTATCATCACTAACAAGCTGCTAAGTATTTTTTGCAGCTTGCACATACCCAATGTTACATCACCACACATTCTTCTTATCACAATGGATGCCCAATTGCCCACCAAACCACTCATAAATCTAGTAACCATTTATCTGAGGCCTTGGGGTTGGACCAGTCAGCCTTGAAAAAGGTATTTGGGTCCGGCCAGGGAGGGCCTTTTGACCAGAAAACTGATCTGCTATCTTTGGATCAGAGACTGATTTAGAGAATGCTTGGGCAAGCTCGACAGCTGAAGCTGCTTTCCCATAGCGCAGACCACCAGCATCAGGGGAGGCTGGTTTTGGCTGCTCTACAGGCTTGCGCCAAGTCTCGGGTGAAGGTGGCCTCTCCACTTGCTGCTGCGGTTGCTGAGGCTGCTGCTGCTGTCTTTCAGTCTCTCTGTTGTTATTCCTCCTGCCCTCATTACGCCAGTTCCTCCTCTGCATATCAACTCTCTCAGAGTCTTGCCTGTGATCTTTCCTCTCATATCTCTTTCCAGTCATTTGATCAAGATGAGAATTCTCAGTTTTTTCACTGTGGCGAGCAGGAATTGCATGCCCATGAACTCTTTCAGTCCTAGGAACATTTTGTTCAACCCTTCACAAAACAATAAGTCATCAGTTAGAATTAGTTTGAAATTCAAATGGTAAGAGACAATAGAGTTGTAATAAATCAAAAAGAAAAGGATTAGAAAGTCACTACCTATCAGATTGTTGAACCAAGTCCTGGTTGTTGATTCCAACATCATCAACCCCTCGCTCCTTCAGAACCTGAGAAGTGGATTAGCTATGCTGTCAAGGTAGGAACATGAAGCCACTGATGACTGAATAACAGAAAAGAAAGAGATCAACACAGGACGGTACCCTTCCAGAGACTAGGAAATAGTGGAAAATGTGGGGGAAGGGGAAGGAGGAACAAGAGAAACAATATTTTCAAACTAGTAACTAGTATTAATCCTCCCCCCAAAAGCCCCAACACACACAGAGAGAGAAACCATATGTGATAACCTATAATTGTCAACAGCAGCATGAAGATGCAACAAAGAAAATTTGTATATGACATTGCAAATTAACGAATTAAATATGAAAAACTCACCAGTTCTCGTGGGCGAGCACCACCAAACAACATATTCCTGCATCATTCACATAATTTGTCTCAGTACCATAGAAAAGGCCCAGTATCCAATAAAATGGAACCACAGAAAAGCAATTACATGCCAATTGTTTGAGTAGGGAGAATAGTACATTAAATTACTTTTCCTAGGGAGATATAGCACCAAAATTGAAAGCAGAAAGTTAAACCAACTTCTAACATATTCAAAATTTAGTGCAACCCTTATTCCATGAATATTTGATTTTGCAAACTACCATAACAGCAAGAGATGAAAAGCTTCTTATCTGAAAGTCAGGAACTCAAAAATAAATGGGAAAAGAATAAGTGGACATGATAATGTGGTTTCACCATTCACTGGATCCCAAAACTAATTTCTTTTAATCAGTCAAAGATACCAAGGCCCGCTCAGTCTGGTATTATATTAAAAGTGCTTTTTATCTATTCTTTACTATTTATGAAAAAGTATATAGCAGTATGGCATAACAACAAAAAACAAGCACAATCCACTCTAAGTTTATCTTTTATATCTACACACACACAATCAAGAAGGAAAAGATATACTCTCCATTAATCATATCATAAAAACTTTACCTATACCCGATTTTATTTTTAAAATAAAAATAAGAACTACCACTAACCCATGTGCCTTCCTAAGCAGTTATATGACCATCTAGGCATCAAGGCTACCAAAAAAATAAAAAGGCTGATAAAAGTAAGACTGAAATCAGTTTCTAACCAAACATAAAAACCAGCTAGGTCGCATCTTTCTTATGGACACTTCTAGAACGTTGAAAATTTAAGATAACTCTTAGGAACGGGAGTAGCAGACCCCCCCCCCCCCCCCCCCCCCAAAAAAAAAAAAAAAGACATTTATTTCCCCAAACACCTCATATGCTAACAACAGAAAGTGTGTCTAGAAACTTTCTATGGTTCTTCCAACAAAAATCTGTCTAGAAATTCAAGCAATGCCCCGAGCTCATGTGGCTAATGAGGAAGATAGAATAATTTGGGATGCTTCTTCCAATGGAGAGTTCAACCTCAATAGTGCATATACCCTTGCCAATGGGGAAGCTCCTCAATCTTTTAATGGTAAGTGGATTTGGAAGTTAAAGGTACTGCCAAGAATTCAATTCTTTATTTGGATGTTCTCCATAACAGCAGTGCAACTCGGGAAAGGTTAGTCTCTAGAGGTTTGCAAATGTCCTTGCTTTACCCTCTCTGTAATTCCTATCCAGAGACCATCATCCATCTGTTGAGGGACTGTCACGTAACTGCAAACTGCTGGCAGAACCTTGGTATAGGGGTCTGTACTCCTGAGTTTTACTCCTTGAGCCTTCCAATTTGGCTGGAAAATAATTGTAAATCTATTAAAACCTCCAACCATCTTCAAATTCCTTGGAGCACATTATTTGCATTTGGGATATGGACTATTTGGAACCACCGTAACAGTGTGGTTTTAAAAACAAACCAATCAGCCACTCCATCCACAAGGAGATTATTCACAGAGCAGCAGAGTATTCATTCATTGCTCAAAAATTTTCTAATTGCAAGCCTCGGATTGAAAGAAGCATTCGATGGGAGAGGCCTAATAGAGGCTGGCATAAGTTAAACACAGATGGATCTTCCCTAGGCAATCCTGGTTTGGCTAGTGGAAGGGGTATTCTGCGAAATGAGGTGGGTGGTTGGATAAGAGCGTTCATTAGGAAGATTGGTATAACCACCAGCTTGTAGCTGAGCTCTGGGCGCTTAGGGATGGTCTTAGCATGTGTGTGGATATGCAGATTCCAGCTCTTGAAGTTGAATTAGACACTAAAGTGGTTGCTGACTTGATGAACAATACCACAAGTTTGAATGCTGAGTTTGCGGCCATTGTGGCTGACTACAGGCAGCTCTTATCTCAAATTCCCCAATTTAAAGTCTCCCATTGTTACCGAGAAGCAAATTGTTATGCCAATGCCCTCACAAGACTAGGCTGCACTACATCTCTGAATGTTATGTTCTTCAATTCCTCTCCCCCCCCCCCCCCCCCGCGAGTATTTTGAAAGTTTTTCTTTCTGATTTGTATGGTCTGACTCAGATCAGATTCTGCCCTGTAATTGACACTCCTATTTCTATTTAATTGAATATGTTCCCAGGTTACCCAAAAAAAAAAAAAAGTGTCAATTTTGCTGTTTTGTCATTGACAGATTCAACGTATTCCAAGAACTTTTATTGAGTCACCAATACTGCAACCAAATTTGAGGCTAAAGAACTTGATTTTACAAATAATCCCAAATTACCCAGTTCAACACTTTGACATGCCTATTTCATAAATGTCTATTAAATGCCTATAAAAACAATTCAAGCACCCAAGGCATCTCTCTCCACCCCCGATAAAAAAATCTCTTTAGATAGATTTTTTTTATATTTGGTAGGACAGGGAGAGTACTATCAGTAAATATCTCCATAAGCTACATTTAAGCCATGATAACTATTACTACCATATATAACCTAGGTCACCCAAGATAACATTCTCAAAACCAGATCAGAACTTGTTACAAACCCAAGGGTAGAACTCACCCTTGAAAACCAACTTGCAAGGGGAGGGTGCCCAAGAGCTTATAAACACATGGTTAAGCTTAAACTTAGCCAATGTGGGACACTAGGATCATAACATACCACCACGCTCCACAGCAGACATCCACGACGGCTCACTCTAGCGACACTGACCCATTGGTAGCCCTTTCTCTTTTTGGTGGCTCCACTCAACTATCAGTAATTTTAATCCAGCCTCTAGGTCGCCCCTTTTGGGATCTGGGCATAAAACCGCAACTCATTTGATCCCATACTAAATGAGCTACACCCGATTCGGCCATAAAACCGCAACTCATTTGATCCCATTTTCAATGAGCTACACTCGATTAATTAGGGTGGTGGTTGGCTCTGATATCAAAAGTTACAAACCCAAGGGTAGAACTCACCCTTGAAAACCGGCTTGCAAGGGGAGAGTGCCCGAGGGCTTATAAACACATGGTTAAGCTTACACTCTGCCAATGTGGGACACTAGGATCATAACAGAACTCTTATGATGAATTGATTTTGAAGAATACAAGACCTTCCTCAGACTTTAGAAAACCCATAGTTGCACTGATCATAACATCCCAACCAGATATTGAGCCATGACTACCATAAATAACCTAGGTCACCCAAGATAACGTTCTCAAACCAGAACAGAACTCTTATGATGAATTGATTTTGAAGAATACAAGACCTCCCTCAGACTTTACAAAACCCATCTTTGCACTGATCATAAATCCCAAACAAATAGTTGAACATGTGCATTCAATACTGAACCAAACCCAGAAGAATGAAATCGATAAGATGTTCACATTCTAGTGTACCTATTCCGTGCCCAACACAAAGACATTTTATTGCAACCTTGTCTATGTTCTGATTGTTACACTACTCCTGAGGTTCAGTCACCCTGACAAGTGAGGCCCAAAAGTGCCAATAAATAACTAAAATGATGTTGCCACTCACATTCTAGTGTACCTATTCCATGCCCAACACAAAGACATTTTATTACAACCTTGTCTATTTGTGATTGAACACTACTCCTGAGGTTCAGTCACCCTAACAAGTGAGGCTCAAAAGTCCCAATAAATTGACAAAAATGATGTTACCCTCAACCTTTGTGGCCAAAAAAAATCTCTCCCCTACCAAATGGGGACAATTTGAGGTTGAACCAATGTAATGGATTGGGAGAGGGCAACCGTGAATGGCCACTACACAAGCCCAATACTTCAATTTGAACAAGACCACCTTCTTCTTCATCTCTCTTCTTCTTCTTTTTTTTTTTTTTTTTTTTTTTTTTTTTTTTTCAGGATAAAACAACCAAAATAATACACATGGAAGTCCAAGAAAGAGAAACCAAGTTCAATTTTTTAATTAGCATGCCACTCCTAGCAATCGATTGCCTCATATTACTTTATTAACATCACTAATGATGCCATATTTAAAATATAAATTGATAATGGCATCTTAGAATATAAAACAAATCTGTGCTTATGACATTCAAAGACACAATATGATAATGTATGGGACTGACTTTGAATGGAAAAGCAAGGTCTCACCTCAAGATTCAATGATTTTTTGTGTTTTGGCCAGAAGACTCATTACAAATTTGCAGCGTTATTGTTAGGATTATGTACACAGACTTTTGAAACAAATACAAACAAGATGTCAATAAAAAAAACTTAAAAGATAGAAATCTAACATTATGTCCAATAAGAAAATAAGTCACAATCATGTCTAAGGCATCAATTTTGGTGTTTCCTTTTTGTGATTCAGAGTATGTTTTTTATACTTACATCAGTCAACCCTGTGGATTACTTTATGCTCTAAAGATTGTGCCAATGGCCCTTGTGTCCATTAGTATAAAATAGTGGGCAAGTATGGGGTTAAAACCCCACCCCACCTGCCCCCCTCTCCCTCAAGTCTTTACCTAGCTAAAACCTTTATGCTCAAATGATTGCTAATGTCAGGCCACAGATCTCTTGTTCCCTCATAAAATAGTATTCTTGCATTTGTCATCTTAATCACAAAAATATAAATTTTTGATATGTAGTCCATATGATATTTTTTAAAAAGGGAGAATCAATAAGAAACCCAAAATCAGTTACTGACCTCTCTCTTTCAGCATTTCCTTCCAAATGCTCAGGAGGCTGTGACCGAGGCTTTAAATTCAATTTGGGACGCTCCACAGCTTGCTTCACACTCTCAGTGCTAGCTATGCTAGGTTTTGCAGGACTCGTATTTCCATACACTTCATTAACAGTTTCAGCATGAGCAGTGTCACTCACCCGCTGATAGCCCTGTATGGTACATGAAATAACAGGAATTAAGTTCAAGGAATGTAAAGTGAGCTATACATTCTTTATCTTATATTTTAACAGACACTCAATCGAGTAACCTTGCCAATACCTGTGTGTGATCGACAACAGGAACAGGTTGTTCTGAACTTTCCAATGGCTTAGTTCTTGGAAGCAACTTCAACTTAGGCCGCTCGGATGGCTCCAAAGGCACTGGCGAATGCAATTCAGACCCACCAATTTTTCCATCATTACGAGCCAGCTGAGTCCTATCCATATGAATCACTGGGTTCCTTTCTTTTAATTCCGAGTACACAGGAGCCCCAGCTCTTTCATAATCCGGCAACTCCTTCCTGCCAACCCGAACCCCATCCTCAATATTGATACCCCTTTCAGCTTGTCTCGCCAACGTAGTATCATGATATTCTCTCCCACTCGCAACATCCACACTATCATAGCCGCCGGCGCCAAAGTTCTTAGACTGAAAGCCACTCTCCCTTTCGGGCGACCTAGCTGCCTCAACATCACCCTGATAAGGGGCGTAGCTTCGATTGCCATCTACCCGAAGACACCTTATCAAGTGCACTAGCATGAGCAAACTTGGAAACAGCATTTTGTCCGGCCAATGCAGCTTGCTGCACCGGCTCATTAACCCCCATTGCCTCTTTCCTGGCTGCCCACACATTCGTATGACCCCCACTATTCCCACCTAAATTCTGCGAACTAACCCCAACAACACTACCCGCCTCATTAACCTTCCCGGCATACGAATTCACATTCCCACTTCCACTTCCACTTCCACCTCCACCCAATCCTTGCCTACTCGGCCCATATTCGGGCTTCAGCTCAACACGGGCAGACGGGACCCGAATATTATCATCACTAATCGTCCGCCGCGGGGCAGACACCCCATCAAGCGGCTTCCGCTCATCCTCATCGAAATTCCGGCCAATGTGAGCAGCGTGAGTGAGAAACGGAGTCTTGTCATCAAAATGCCTCGTCGCGGGAGACGAGTGCGGCCGCGACCGGTGATCGGGTCGCCCCATCGGGTTCCCCCATGGGTTCGGGCGGTCGTAACCCGGACGATCCGACGGCCTCGCAATTCTAAAACAATAATAAATAAATAAATAAAAAGCAACAAATTAATACATTTCGGAAAAGTAACTAGGGTTTGTGAATATACAGATCTAGTGGGATTGAATGGCAGATCTAAATAGAGATAAAGGGTAAAAAGGTACTTACACACCGGGAGCAGAGGGAAGAGGGAGATCAGTTGGAATAGAGCCACCGTGAAAGTCCTTGAGAGTCATCGTGTTTCCACTCCCTTTCTTCTTCGACATTTTCCTCTCTCTCTTTCTCTTTCTTTTTCTTTCTGTGTTTATATATATATATATATATATAGTTGTTTTTTTTTATTATTGGATATTTTATTGGGAGGGAGGAAATGGAATTGGAGCGATTTGTTTTTGCCTCTGCACCCAGCGCTCTCTATCTGGCGCCTCAGAAGCCTCGCGGACAGCAAATTCCCAATTCAATTCTCCGCTTCTCTTCTTCAATAAACACTAGAGAGAGGAGAGGGCTTTCTCGCTTGTACCCGGTTACGCCTCTACAGTTTGTTTACTTCTCAATCAGATCCCGCCCCGTCACCCACTTTTTCTTTTTTCCTTTATAACGTGACACTCTTTTTTTTTTTCTTTTTTTTTTCTTCTAAAGAAAAGGATAAGTTTAACAATAATTCTCGGGAGTCGGATCACAATCTTTGGCTCCCGTAGTATTTGTTTACCATTTTTAGGAGTGTACAGCTACCTAAATTTGGGTCGGTTTCTAAGTATTAGTAGATTGGATTAGGTTGTCAAATTTTATTTTACAATGAGTAAGTCAGTAAATTTATAAATCCGATCCGTACCCAACTCACTTATATTTAAAATATATATATTATATGATTTTATTATTTATTCTTTTTTGTTTGATGTACTATCAACAAATTTATAATTTATAATCTTATAAATATGCTTTTATGTGTTGATTTGATGCACTAATAAAATAGTTTGTGTTGATTTTTGTATTGGTAATCTTATAAATTTGTTGTTTTTATGCTCATCTCTTTTTCTTTTTATAAATGTCCTTCTCATGGGTTGAACTCAATTCATCCCTATTATGTGTTGAGTTGGATTGTGTTTTTTTCAATCTAACCATGGTGGGTTGAATTGAAACACTCCTCCAACCTAACTTATGTATGCCACTAAGGCACTAACTATATTTAACCCTTATAAATCAATGTGTCATCTATTATAAAGAAATAATTCAAGTATTTGTTTCTATCCAAATAATATATATATATATATATATCAACTATCATATACAATTGATTAAATAGAAGTTGTGAGTAGATGTGAAAGTCATGCACAAGTAAAAGGTTTTTATTTATTTATTTGTTTATTTAAAAAGAACAAGTAAAAGTTCTTGATCCTATGATGAGCAATTTTTTTTTTTTTTTGGGTTGCGAAATTTCGCTTTTCATGTGACAGACTGGATTACTTTATTGGAAAAATCAAACCACATCAGCAAAATGAGTCCAAATTCTCTATACCACTTTTTGTGTATCACTCTATATTACACCAATTACTACTTGCCATGTATTCATTTTACTTTCCTTATATAATAACTAAAGTTTAAAATGGAAAACAATCATACACATGGTAAATAGTGATTGGTGGAACATAGAGTGATACACAAAAAGTGGTATAGAGGATTTGGATTCCAGCAAAATAGCCTACACAAGGAAAATACATGAAACAAGCATGGGTCAAGTGTTTTCAAACTGAAAATGAAGCCTAGAGGATTTATTTTTTAAGCCCAAAAGTCTTCTAATCTATAAATGGGTTGGGTATGAGACACAGCACCACACAAACATTACTATTTGAGATGGGTATGAAAGCCCGCCAAAGGCCCAAAGTTTGTTTCTTCACTTGTTAGGCCTAAGAGCCTAGATTTCTTCACCCCTGCATATTAGACTTGAAGCCCATGACACTCTTCATCGAAGCCCAAGTCCCCTATCAATGCATAGTGGGTCATGAGATGCAAAACTTAACTTAAAAGAAAAAGGCTAAGCGAGGGATAGGCAATTGGACTAATTCACACACACACACACACACACACACACACACACACATATATAACTATCTAAAGGGGTATACAACCAGAACCTCAAATTTATAGATGACTTCATACACTAGTAATGGATGGTCCCCCGCTATTTCAAATTTTATTAGGTCTCACATTGTCTTTCTGAGCCTTATAGCATGTTGGCTGATAATGTGTATGTTTTGTTGGTTGCAATTCAGGTCCTATTTTTGTTGTTGCTCAGTAGAAAAAGCTCAGTAAAAAAAAAAAAAAAAAACTGTCAGCAATGCCTAATTAGCCCATTCTAATTCCTGAGAACTCATGCTGGATGATTCAGGTAAAGGAACTAAGGAAGTCCTTTGAGAAAATGAAGTTCCATGATTGTTCAAAGATAGTAATAGTTGATGTATAAATCCCATCATGGCCTGCTAATTATATTGTTTCCAATACTATTTGTATGATCTATGGACATTCATTATGGTTCTGTAGAAGAAAATTTTTTAATTTAAAATCTTGTATTAGAAAAATAGTTAGTGACCTAGATGATATAATTATCATCTACATGTCAAAGAACCAAGCAATAAAACGGCATAGCAAAACCATGTGTATTCGTGTATAATTGGTTCTCATCCATAACATCAAAACGACATAGTAATAGTTTTGTTATTAATCAAACTTAGGCAGGCTATGACTTTTTCTTTTTTTCTTTTCAATTGGCAACTTAGCCATGGAGCTGGAAGAGTCGTGGAGGAGATAGAGAGAGAAACGTGCTAAGAGACAGAGAGAAAGAGAGAGAGAGCCGTGCAATGGAGAGAGAAAAAAAGGTATGGAATAAATAAGTATAAAATATATTAAATAAGGGATAATAAATGAGATCAATTAGAATATTAGCATTAATGAGAGTTTTTTTTTTTTTTTTTACCATTGGATTTAAATCTAATGGTTTAAAAAATGTGTAATTCTACCAAGTGTAACTTGAACCCATCTCTCTCTCTCTCTCTCTCTCTCTCTCTCTCTCTCTCTCTCTCTCTCTCTATATAGGGTTTCCTGGCTGGGGAACGACCTTGCTGTCTACCTTGTCTTCAAGTCTATCAAGCTGTTTTCCTATAACACCTAAACACTGGTTGGTGTAGTTGTTTTGCTCTATGACCTTCTTAACTACCGTTTCTTCAGGAGTGGTAGGGGTTTTGAAGGGAGAGGCAACTAGATCTGTTCCACGGTGTTTGAAGACTACGGCTTCCTGTGGTGGATGATGAGATCTAACAACTTCTGGAGGGTTGGGTTTACCACTAGCGTCCTTGCTAGGGGGTTTTGTCCAATTGGTTTTTGTGAGAACACAAGTCTTCTTGTGCCACTCAAAGTGTTTTTCAAAGTATTCAAAGAAAGGGACATTACTGGATATCTCTTTCATGAAGGTCTGCCAATTTGCAAGAACTTCTTTCTTTTGTTCAAGGGTATGGTTGGCTCTATAGGCTTCTCTTTTGAGTCTGTTTTTCTCTGACTCAAACTCATCACCTAGGGCATCCATATCAGGAGTGAACTCTTTCCTGATAGTCATGAGCTCATAATCAATTCCAGGTTCTTGCTGGAAAGGATCTTGGGGTTCCTGTTGGTAGGGATTTACCATATCGCTACCTGTTGGTGAAGGGGTTTTCTGGTCTTTCTTTTCTTCCTCATCAACAACTGATTCTTGTCTGGCTGTGTAACAGGGTGTGCTAACCTGGGATTTGGTCTGGACACCTTGGAGCTCTAGACCTAAGTCTTTCTAGACTTGGGAAAGGGTGCTAGAGGTCTGGATGTGCTGGCATGAGATGCAGGTCTATTTTTAAGAGAAATAGGATACTGCGGGAGGCTTTGGTGTAGATCATCCAAAGATCTAAACCTGGGATCCTCATAACAAGATGGGGTGTAGGATGGTGAACCTACTGGTGGTCTTAACCTAGAATGGTCAAAGCTAATTCTAACCGAACCATCGGCTAGTTGCTGGACAAAGTCTAGATCAGGGTTCCTAGCAGTGTTCTGGATCTGATGATGGAAATTCTCATTTTCGATCATCCAATCATCTGGGAAAGTAACCTGAGACCATTTGGTCTTGGGAACCTGAATGTTAGCTTGGGTGTCTGTGGTCTGGATCAGGGTAGTTTCACCTTTGGGGCTTTTGTCAAGTGCTTGAACATTGAAGTTCGTCTTCATGCACTTGTAATACACTCTATATATCAAGGCTATCTGTCTGACTCCGGGTAACATGAGGGTACCGAAGGTCTTGATATTGAGGGTGAGGGTTTTCATGACATGTGGGTCGTCAAGAGCCACTGAAAAGTTTGGAAAGCAGTCACTTTGCAGGAAGTAGTTTCAAGAGATCTGCAATGGAAAAAGGGGGCATTCCAAGCCCTTCCACCTTCCACCAAATGCATCCTTGATAATCTTCAGTATGCATGGAGCCTGAGCAAAAACACCCATTTCCAAACAGCTCTTCAGGCTCTAGAAATTCATCTCGTCAATCTTGAAATTAGAAACGAGATCTTTGCTAGTCAACTCTTTGGCAAAGAGGATATCCATTCCATGGATAAAAAGACTATTATGGGTACTGATTATGCAAAGTTTAGCCTTGATTGCAATTCTCCATTTTGGAAGGAGAAGTTCATCAATGGTTTACCTACCCTTTTTGGAGAAAAGGTTAAAGAAACCCTGTGTAACCCTTAGGTGTCATAGATTATGATAACCTAACCTATGGAGACATCTCTAGCACCATTCGAAGTGAAGGAATGAAGATGTGTAGAGATCTCAAAATCCAGAGCAAAGCCAGCAAAGGCAAAGCCAAGTACGAAGTAGGAAACTTCTGTACACAGTACGGCTTACCTTCCATCCTTCCTAAGAGAAAATCCAGATACAGAGGCAAGGAAACCTCTGAACATTCTCATAGGAATAGAACTAAATCCAAGTATTATAGAAAGCAAAAGTACAGCAAAGATGATTTCTATAAGAAAGGGAAATCCAAATCCACAGGAAAGTTCATACCCAAAGCTTCAGGAAAATGCTTCAATTGTGGTAAGAAAGGTCATTTCAGAAAAGAGTGTCAAGCTAAGGCCAAATCCCTTATCAATACCCTCATGAGTGACCAAGCCGGTAAAGATAAAATCTTTAAACTCCTAGAACTCAACCAATCTGACAGTGAGGTTTCTAGTAGTGAGATTCGTCAGATCTACCAGTCATCCTCTAATTCCTCTAGAGTTTCTTCTAGCACCTCTAGTGGCCAGATGAACCCATTCCTTGTATGGATAGTTGTTGCAGGAATAAAACCCTCAATGTCCTTTCCAAGCAAGAAGAACTCCTCTTAGATCTCATAGAACAGATTGAGGACCCAGTCATCAAAGCCCAGAAGTTTACAGAGTTCAAAAGAACCTTAGTTAAGGAAACCAGTAAACCTGAAACTAAGCTTCATGAACCCAAAGTTGATTTGGAACAAATCTACAAAAGATTTACCAAATCCAAGAAGGAAGTTACGGTTGGCGACCTTCAAAAAGAAATCAAAGAAACTAAGTCTGAGGTTAGAACCCTTAAGCAAGAGTTAACTATCCTTAGAATTGACCACAATTTCCTTGACCAAAGAATGAAAAATCTGGAGAACATTTCTCATCATGATAATGAGGAAGGAACAGATGGCTTTTATATATATATATATATATATATAGAGAGAGAGAGAGAGAGAGAGAGAGAGAGAGAGAGAGAGAGAGAGAGAGAGAGAGATGGGTTCAAGTTACACTTGGTAGAATTACACATTTTTTAAACCATTAGATTTAAATCCAATGGTAAAAAAAAAAAAAAAAACTCTCATTAATGCTAATATTCTAATTGATCTCATTTATTATCCCTTATTTAATATATTTTATACTTATTTATTCCATACCTTTTTTTCTCTCTCCATTGCACGGCTCTCTCTCTCTCTCTCTCTCTCTCTTAGCACGTTTCTCTCTCTATCTCCTCCACGACTCTTCCAGCTCCATGGCTAAGTTGCCAATTGAAAAGAAAAAAAGAAAAAGTCATAGCCTGCCTAAGTTTGATTAATAACAAAACTATTACTATGTCGTTTTGATGTTATGGATGAGAACCAATTATACACGAATACACATGGTTTTGCTATGCCGTTTTATTGCTTGGTTCTTTGACATGTAGATGATAATTATATCATCTAGGTCACTAACTATTTTTCTAATACAAGATTTTAAATTAAAAAATTTTCTTCTACAGAACCATAATGAATGTCCATAGATCATACAAATAGTATTGGAAACAATATAATTAGCAGGCCATGATGGGATTTATACATCAACTATTACTATCTTTGAACAATCATGGAACTTCATTTTCTCAAAGGACTTCCTTAGTTCCTTTACCTGAATCATCCAGCATGAGTTCTCAGGAATTAGAATGGGCTAATTAGGCATTGCTGACAGTTTTTTTTTTTTTTTTTTT